>NW_026267296.1:433453-443484 GCF_000697945.3 Frankliniella occidentalis | reverse complement strand
AAGGGGGAGGGGGGAGATTGTCTGGCCTGAGGGCTGGGAGCGCCTTGCGTGGCCAGAGGCAGTGACCCCGGGCCTCGCCGACCCGCGGCGCGCCCCGGAGCCCCCCGCGGGGTACTGGGGGCCTGGGGGCCGGGCCCGCTCAGGCAGGCCCGCTGGGCCGGACAGGGGCCGCGGGGCTGTTAGCCGCGGGGTTGGGGCAGTTGGGGCCCGCACGACGGCCCGCACGGCCCGTAAAGCGTCGTCCTGCTAGCAGTATCGCTTGGACTGTCCGCTCGGTAGCGCCAGAGCGCCAGCGGCCCCTCTACTGTCCCTCGCGTCCAGTCCCTCGCTCTATCGCGCCAGGCGTCGTCGTGCCTGGTCGTCGGCTGATCAGTCAGTGCCAGGGTGAGGGTGCAATAGGGAGGGAGGCGAGGCGCGCAAGCTGGACGTTGTTGCCTCGGAATGTGAACTCGGCGTTGTCGGTTTTTGTGGGTTCATTGACTTACAGAGGACCTTCGAAAAAAAAAATGTCACCGCTTGAGTTCGAATTCACGGCTTCGCAGTGTTTGCGTGCCTTTTAAAATTTCTCTCCCTCTTTGCAACCCTCCGGGTGTGACTTCTCAATGCTTCTCTATTACCCGTCGCTGTGCAAAACTTTCTCAAACTTTAACCTCGTTGCGATACGCAATACGCTACCTGCTATGACATCCCTTTTTTGGGAATTTGAAACAGCCCGCGCTACCCCTAAGAAGTTAGTGACACCAACATGACACCGCCGCCGTGTCTCAGACTGTAACGTAAACATACCAGAGATAATAGCCGTTGTCTCTAATCATACAAAACGACCCTCTGAATCAAACCCCAGACCCTATTGATTGGCTATGGATATTCGTATTGACTTATTTTTTTAAAACATTCTTTTTGGTTCTTACCGGTTGGGGGCAGAAGGGGAGAGAGGGGGGGGGGGGGGGGTCGGCTCTGTGCTCGACCTAGCCAATGACTGGCCAGCAAGTCAGTGTGTTGTTCTGTCATGTCAAGCCGTCATGTTTTCGTGTCTGCTATGGCTTGAAACTACCCCTTTTCGCCATCCGCCTGAAAAATGAACCAGGCAAACAGTCTGAAATTTGACAAGTTGGCGCCTGTTCGCCAGAGTCCCACCGCCGGCGTGGCCACGCAGTCCATGACGGTCTCCAGCGGAGAGGTGAGCCCCGGGGGCGCCAGGCGCTAGTAGGTTAGGCCCCTAGCTGTGCCCTACGTGCCCCGTGCCCCCAGCCCCTACCAGCCCCCTGCCCTACACAAGCCTCCAAGCCGAGCCTGCCTGGCCTGCTGTATCGATTCGCTGTGGGGTCCCTTCTTGCATTTTTAAAGCCCCGACGCGGCAGTGCAGGCGCCCTGGCGCGACTTGTGACCGCAGTTTTACTGCTTAAGGGAGGGCTTTTAGACAGAGTGACACTCCTGGGGCACGATAGTTGACAGTGTTGTCACGAACTAAGAATAGGGTCATAACCCTACCGGGTCTTTGACGTGTAGCCGTGGAATCTGCGGTCCAGCGAGGTTAAAGTGCACAGAGAGGGCTTTGCAGAGGGTGTCTCATGGCTCAAGTCAGACCTGCCTGTGTGGCACTATTGCAGGTCTAGTCGGGAATGTTTCCCTGGAAGTACTTAATAGTGGAGTAGCTGCATCTCTTGAATAGATATTCTGCTCTGTTAGAAGAAGTGTTTTCATCATGACAAGAATTACTGTGAAAAATGATAAGGTAATTGGGTTTGCGGCCAATTACATTGTTTTGCCTTTAATTTAGTTTTTTAAATTGCCCTCAATTTTGTTTTATTTTTTAAGTAGTTTCTTTTGCACTTTGCTGTTTGTACACTTTGCTGATTGTACACTGTGCTGCGATTTATTTTTTGCACACCGAATTATTTTTTGCTTCATGTTGGCCTCTTAAATATCAAAGTATTTTCGTTTTTTTAAAAAATTGGAAATTTGTTGTGCTACTTTATTTTTCAATGCCTGTGTCACTATAGCCAAGAAATTTAAAGATTTTGTTGTTGTAGAAAGAGTAATAACCAGCCTTAGAATAAATCCATCTCAAACAATTTTGATGACTTTTAAAATGAAGTGAAAATTCCACTCAAACAACTTACAATGTGTAACATTACCCATAAACTTTAATAGTTCATTGAATCTTATGTTCAAATTTGATGATCATTACATTTCAATTAATCCCTCTTAATCTTTAATTTAAGATTCCTTTCATATGGCTAAACAGTGTTTCAGGTGTAAACATCACTTCTGCAATTCTTTGACTAGCACGTAAGCTAAGAAGACGGAGGAATATACTTCCTAACAAGTAAATTATTTTGTAAGTGAATGTGAAAATTTGTGATCTTTAGCTTACTGAGAGGGTGGTGGTGGTGGTGGTGGTGGTGAGTGGTGGTATATAGCTACTCTTGAATTCAGGCAATAGGGAAGGAAATTAGTATAATTTTTCATTTTAGAGCTTGCTTGTTTGCCATAAATTTTCTCTGCGTATTTGGAGAACGTAAACCGAGCATGGCTTGTAATTGTTGAGTGAAATACACTTATTGGGGTGATACCATGTTGCCAGTTGTGTGAAGGACTATTCATGTTACAGCTTTTCTGTAAACTTTATTTCCTAGCTGGCAATTAATTCTTTGTCTGAACAGATAGAAGATGTCAATTTTGAAATGTTTGAATTAGAATCTAAATATTGCCTGACATAAATATTAGACTATACTCAGTTAAAAACACACATTTATTTTACTTTGCAGCAGCAACAAGCCCAACAGCTTCAGCAGCAGCACATAGCTGATAGACCAGGAAAACCGCTATCTCCAGAAGAACAGTTCAACATGTGGCTATCAACAGGAGAAGTCAGTTCCATGGCTGTAGAGGAAGTTGCATCTGTACTCCAAGTAGATGTTCGAACTGGTCTGTCTTGGCGTGAAAGCGAACAGAGAAGGTCTCTCACTGGCTTGAATGAGCTTGCAGTTCTTCAAGAAGATCCAACATGGAAAAAATATATAGAGCAGGTTTGTTTTGTTTGGCATCAGCTGTCATTAACGTTTAATATTCTGTCCTCTATACATTCTTTTATGTTTCTTTAGTTTAAAAACCCTTTGATAATGCTACTTTTGGGATCAGCTGTTGTAAGCATATGTATGAAACAATACGATGATGCAGTATCCATCACAGTTGTAAGTTACTACCACCAGTTCTTGATTTGACTTAACTACATTCACTGCCCTCCTGTGACTCATTTTTTTCCCCCAGGCTATTATCATCGTGGTTACTGTGGCATTTGTTCAAGAGTACCGGTCTGAAAAGTCACTTCAAGAGTTGACAAAGCTCGTCCCCCCTTCATGTCATTGGTAATTTCTTTTTTGAGGCAATAAGAATTGTCTTGTTTTGGGGTAAGTTCATTGAGGCAGCAGACTTTCATACCTAAAATGTTGCTTTTCAGTGTACGTGAAGGACAACTTGAAACCTTCCTCGCCAGAGAATTGGTACCTGGAGACATTGTGTATCTATCTGTAGGAGATCGTGTCCCAGCTGACTTAAGACTTTTTGAGACAATTAAATTGGAGATTGATGAAAGTAGCTTCACTGGGGAAACAGAACCAGCTGTCAAGAGCACATCACCGATAATGAAATCTAATGGACATAGCTCAAAAACTAATATGGCGTTCATGGGGACACTGATTCGGTCCGGGAATGGAAAGGTAAATCTATGACCTTTTTTTTCTATCCTTCATTCATTTTCTTGTGGCGAATTTCAAAACTTTCTTCTATTTAATATCAGGGTATTGTTATCAATACTGGTGAGAGATCTGAATTTGGAGAAGTATTCAAAATGATGCAAGCAGAAGAGGCTCCGAAGACACCCTTGCAGAAATCCATGGACAAGCTTGGCCAACAGCTTTCATTTTATTCGTTCTGTATAATTGGTCTTATAATGCTCCTAGGATGGTTACAAGGACGACCAATCATGGACATGTTTACCATTGGCGTAAGGTATGTTTTTCATTTCTAATTCTTCTGCCTGAGTTATTAATTCTCAAATAGAATGCAAGGTAACTAAAAGTCCTAAATCTGTACAGCTTGGCTGTTGCTGCTATTCCAGAGGGGCTTCCTATTGTGGTGACAGTTACCCTTGCCTTAGGTGTAATGAGAATGGCTAAAAGGAAAGCAATTGTAAAGAAGCTCCCCACTGTTGAAACTCTCGGTAATTTTCATTGAAATTTTATTTTATTTTTCAAGTTTTTAGTTGGACCCTCTCTAATATTGTCAATTTTTTTCCAGGTTGTGTTAATGTTGTTTGCTCAGACAAAACGGGGACTATAACTAAAAACGAAATGACTGTGACTAAGCTTCTAACTTCAGACGGATATGCAGCTGAGGTTTGTTTAAACTGAAATTCCGAAACAAACAACTTAAGGGGGCTTTTATCTCCCTAAATGCATTTTTGGTACATTTGTCAATAAAATTAGTTTCTGAGCCTCTGTAGGTGTAGGGATGGAACCTGAGGGGTCAATTTGTAGTCCTTGTTGAACTGAAACAAACAAGCTATTGACCAGTTTTTTATCACCACTTTCTCCGGAGAAATCTTGCGCGGAAACTTCAAAAGAAGATATCCTATTAAAATTGAAGTGCACACCTGGGACCTCTTTAAAGTAAAGTTCATGGCATTCTGATATTGTTAATGTGTTCCCTTGTGTTGAGAAATATACCCTCAGGTTCCATCCCTACACCTACAGTGGCTCAGAAACTAATTTTATTGATAAATGTACCAAAAATGCATTTTGGGAGATAAAAGCCCCCTTAAACTGTACTCAATTCCTAAAGAAGAACTGGTGCCTTTGAGTCATTTGAGTTTGCCCGTTCTTTCAGGTTACTGGGGCAGGATACAATGACCAAGGTGAAATTCGAACCCATAACTGTGATGTCATGGAAACAGCCTGGCAGTCTATCTACAGGCTTCTTGAGGTTGGCTGTCTTTGCAATAATGCCAAAATCAGTAATGAAGTTTTGATGGGGCAACCTACTGAGGGTGCCTTGTTGGTTGCTGGCATGAAGGTTTGTATTGCCGTTCATTCTAATTTTTTTTTAATGTTCTCAATATTTAATCTAAATGTTTTAATACCCATTTAACATCTTATTTGTTCAATTTACAGCATGGAATTTATGATCTACAACAAAAGTATGTTCGCCTGCAAGAGTTTCCATTCAGCTCAGAAGAAAAGATCATGGCGGTGAAGTGTGTACCAAAATATGACGATGTGAGATTTCTGTTTCCTGTTCAATCAATCAATCAATCAGTTAATATAGATAGTTATTCTCTATAATGGTTTATTGCTCTCTACAGACCAAAGAGGAAATATTTTTCGTTAAGGGTGCCATGGAAAAAATTCTTCCTTTGTGCACAAAATTTTCTCAGAAAGGCTCAGTGTACCCTATTAATGCCAAGAAACAGCAAGAATATTTAGGAGAGGCACATGATATTGCCAGGAAAGGATTGCGAGGTATTTAATTGCCAACAAAGCAAGCTTTTTTTTGCTTTTTTTGCCTTTCCTTGAATCAACCACGTTACAATTATTTTATTCTGTCATTGTATTTTTTCTTTAGTGATTGGGATGGCCAGAGGTTCTTCTCTTGAGGACTTGGTTTTTGTCGGTATGGTTGGTATATGTGATCCCCCACGGCCCCATGTGAAAGATGCAGTACAGATGTTACAGAATTCTGGTGTGCGCGTGAATATGGTAACTGGCGACTCTCAAGAAACTGCACTAGCCATTGGTACGAATTAAGTGACACTAAATCAGAAATCTAGAGAACCAGTTGAAATTTAATCATGGCCTTGTATTTTTACAGCTGCAGCTGTGGGCTTGGATACTGTACACCTTCAATCCCTCTCTGGTGATCAGATTGATCAAATGGGTGAGCAGCAGCTCGAGCAAATTATCAAAAGTGTCAGTGTATTTTATCGTGTTACTCCCAAACATAAGCTGTGCATCGTCAAGGTAAGACAACAACATCAGACATTTATTCCCAGTTTTACACTGGTGTTTTGACTCCTAAAATTTTTGTTTCCCAGGCCTTTCAGAAACACGGCATTATTGTCGGGATGACTGGTGATGGTGTAAATGATGGTGTTGCTTTAAAAAAAGCTGACATTGGTATTGCAATGGGAAAAAATGGAACAGATGTTTGTAAGGAAGCTGCAGATATGATTCTTATTGACGATGATTTTAAGACAATAATGTTAGTAGGAACGAAATCTAATCTTCACTACTGAAGCATCTATTTTTTGCACAAATTTTTGATTAATGGAATTAATTTTGTTTCAGAGCTGCTATTGAGGAGGGGAAAGGCATCTTCCACAATATTCGGAATTTTGTTCGATTTCAGTTGAGCACTAGCATTGCAGCACTCTCTCTGATAGCTCTTTCCACCCTTCTTGGAATACCAAACCCTTTGAATGCCATGCAAATTTTGTGGATCAATATAATTATGGATGGCCCACCTGCTCAAAGGTATAGTTAACGTTGTGGGACTATTGAAATGCACTTGTTTATGTCTTTCTTTCTTTCCAACACAGCATACCTGATTTCAATTATAGGGCTAAGTTTGTTGTTTGTTTTGTTTTTAGTTTGGGAGTTGAACCTGTGGACAAAGATGTGGTCAAACAGCGCCCTCGTAATGTGCGAGAACCTATGATTACAAGGTCTCTTATTGGAAATGTTCTATCATCAGCCATTATTATAATTTTGGGGACACTATGGGTGTTCAAACGAGAAATGAGTGACAATTTTATCACAAAAAGAGACACAACAATGACATTTACTTGTTTTGTATTTTTTGACATGTTTAATGCATTGTCTTGCCGTTCTCAGGTCAGCTATATATTTCCTGTGGTACCCTCTTGTAGCTCTTTTGTCTTCTTGTTTTAATATTTGCTGTTTCATTTGCTTTCAGACAAAATCTGTATTTTCAATTGGTTTCTTCAGCAATCGAATGTTTTTGTTAGCTGTTACACTTTCTATAGTGGGGCAGATGCTGGTCATCTATTTCCCACCTCTTCAGATGGTTTTCCAGACGGAAGCTTTGTACTTGACAGGTAAGGTCAGAGTTGAAAAACTTTATGTGCTTTTAGCGCTTACCCTTTTCCTACAATCTCTACATTTAAAACCTTTTATTTTACAGATATTATTTTTCTTGTTGCTCTCACATCAACGGTATTTATATTTTCGGAACTGAAGAAATTATTCGAAAGACGCATGGAGACTCGTCTTCGATCCATCAAGTCTGATCTCGACTTTGTATGACATCCGGTTTTCTCCGGCGGAAAAGCTAGTCGCCAAGACTAGATGATTCGTCGGATGAGTCTTATATGACTCATTACAGAATACTTTTGAGTGTTCGGGAAGTGACACATCCCCTAGTCAAATCACCAATCTCTGTTGTGTCATTTCCACTGAACTTGAAGAGAGAAACTCATTAACTCCTCTATACCGTTTGCAAGAACTTGTGCATTGCTGAATGTGAAAATCGAATTCCTGTGCACCCGTTTGGCTTCAAAACTTTTGAGGGAGGTGTAAGTATTATTGAGAAATGTATACAGGTCCTTAAAAATCATCTCGAAGTATTGTCAGCTGTTTTTGTTATTTGTTCATATTTATGTTTTATATTGTGACAACAAGTTGAATGTAACCTGACCAAATACTGGTTGAAAGCCTAGGTTAAATCGCGATTTTTGTAAACCAACAGGAACACTGTTGCACTCAACATGTCAGAAAAGTGTGGCTCTGCCACTTGTTAATATAATTGGATATTTATGTAGAATTGAAAGCAGGTGATTTGCTTGTGGTGCTCTCATCTTGGCTATTCACCACAATGATACTCATTTCCATTTCTCTATGGTAAATTCATTGGTAAGACCTCTTTGTAGGAGAACTCTTCCAATAAATTGAAAATGAAACAAATCTTAGGATAAATTTAGTTCAGTCAGAAGAGTAGCTTTGTTTTGCCAAGTTACATTTTGCAGCTATCCATATTTCAAACTGGTTCTTACACACATTTTAGGACTTCTTTTCTCAATTCTATAAAACTAGAAAGAAAATAGTGTAAGTTTATTGTGAGCTCTAACATTAGAAAAATGAGCCTGATTCCTCTCTGTTCTATGATGCCATCTCTCATCAAAGCTGTTGACTTGGCTGTGGAAATGCATACCATTGATTTCACTTTCCCATGGAACAGGTTGGGTGAAGGGGCTGAGAACCCCATGTACTTAGTGAAACTGGAACTCGTAGCACAGTCAATAGCATGTGTTTTCTCAGTTTCTCGTACAAATTTACTCTGTGATATGGATTGCTGTCTCAAGCTTTAGTTGCATCAGCGATTTATTTATAAGGAAACCAGGCACTTTCTTTAAGTGTTATGATAATTAGCAAAATTTTTGAGTTAGGTCAGTGCCTTTTGCACTTCACAATATTTCTTAATTGAGTGCTTAACAATTCACAATGAACTGTGTGAGTGTGTGTGTTGAAAATGTATTACTTTTGAGGCAGTGTGAAGCCTATACTTGTTATCTTATTAACGGAGTACATTTGTTAAAATTGTCTATTGGATTGATTGAATGAATGACAGGCTAGACCATAAAGTTGCTTTTACCTTAATCGTTGAGGATTAAATAAGTGATAAATATATTGTTAATTACAAATGCTATTTCATGTATTGTATCTTATCTTGACATTTTGTTGTTCTATATGTTTTGAGAATGTGCCTTTTTGCGCCTTTCCTTCAGCACAAAGTGTGTGAGCTGGCACCATAGCATAAAGATTTTTCTTACCTTCAGGAATATCCTTAAACTAGCATGCAAGGTCCTAATTGTTGACTGAAACTATATTATTAGTTCCTCCTAGAGTTTTCTACTTGCCTTTTCATTTCTGTCATCATAGAGACTTTTCCTTCAGAATTTTGTATCTATGGAATGAATGTAAAAGCCGTGGCTAACTAATTATTGTAGTTGGTGAGGTTTTTCTCTCCTAATGCAGTTAGCCCCTACCCTCTCCCATCTATATTTTGAGGTTTTAGTGCCTTCAAAATATTTTCTAATAAATTTGTATTGCTTTGCCTTACCTTACCGTAAGTAATTTTAATGTAATCCTTTTTATTCAATTATCTTACTTGAAAACAGTTTTCTTCTTGAACATTCCTTATTTTTGTCGCAACATTGAAGGTGGAATAATTTCTTGAATTCATACTGTGTGCTAGTTAGGCAAACTGGCCACCTCCTTTTGCTTTGCATTTTTGGATGTATATTCATCTCAAGTGCAGCAGTTCTAAATAATTTTGAACAGTTCTTGCTGTGTTATTCCTGCTGCATACTTCTGTTAAGTAGACTCTATATTGATTGTGTTGCTTTTTTTCCCTGACATTTTTGGAAGTTTTCAATGCACTTTTGATCATTCTTTTGCTTGTTTTCTTTGGTTGTGAATTTTAGTGAATCTCACTTAAAGTTAGCACTAAATTTTTTTATATCAAATTACTCCACAGCAACAAAGTAAAAAGTTAAGGTACAGGCATACTAGTGAATATCACTTAACTTTTATGTAGTATTGTCAAGTTTTTTGTCCTTTCCCACTCATTGTGTTTTATCTTTCTACCGAAATTCAAAACATGTTGCTGAGAAATATACCTGTTGTCAAATGATTTGTGATCAGTGTCATTTTCACCAGAAGTTTATCCCCCACCCAAATTTTGCTACCACACTTTTTTTCTTGCAGGATTTTTACTGGCATCGGTGGTTATTTGTGGGATACATACTTACACACTTTTTGGGAATCAGCCAATCAGAGGTGTGAAAAACCCTGTGCGCCTGCACTACATTGAAATCAATAATTCAGTGGAGATCAATTATGAAAACAACTATATTATTGTTGATTATGATTCAAGGGACACATTGGGAGGGTTGGGGAACATCTGGTAGGTCCCCTCACTAGAAGGTCCCCCCCAATTATTTTATGATTTTT
>NW_026267296.1:423803-432248 GCF_000697945.3 Frankliniella occidentalis | reverse complement strand
TTTTAAAACATTTTAGCAGGCTAGAGGTGTTCAGAAATTTTCCTTACTGCTTAGAAATGTTGTGTACCTCAGGCTCTTGCTCCCAACGCGAGTGTTTCCTGCCAGCTACCAGTCTGTCTAATTTTTGAGAATGAATGGTGGTGGTGGTGCTCTATCCAGCAGCTCTTTTTCTGAAGTGCTCAAATGTCATACACTTCAACAAAACTGTTACCCCTCTTCCTTGGTTACATCAAGTATGGGGCAATATTTGTTTAGACAAAGGAGAAATATTATCACACATAAAATCCTAGTTTCTCTGACCTTTCACTTTGACATCTCAAGGTTCTAATAACAGACCGTAGACCATTAAAAGTGTTTAACCTTCTGATGCTAACTTACAAGAATTGTAGGTAGTGAACAGAGTTTATATACAAGTAATGCCTTGTTGTATTTGATGTATCCTAAGGAATACCATTATAGTTAAAGTCAAAAGTTGAGCTTTTGAGAGGGTGGGCTAGTTTAACACCTTATCAGTGAACTCAAACTATAGGAAAATTGCTACAGAGGAGAGTTTCACTAATGTCGAAATGGTGGAATCAACGTTGAAATGACAAAGTTTTGATATAAATTTGTTGTTGTGTGACAAAGTAGTACTTATATTTGGAGCAAGAGCCTCAGATAACACATGAGGAAGCAACAAGAAGCATTTCTAGACCACTGTGGTCTTTAAAATTAATTTTGAACAATATTTATTAATCTTTAAATGTTCAAAGCCATTTTTCAATAAAAATTGTAAAAAATAGTAAACTAGTTAGGGGGGACCCTCCACCCCTCCAGGACCTACCCTAATACAAATGCCTTTGATAAAATTCATAAAATTTAACAATTAAAATATTAGTGATCACATCTACAGGGAGACACAGTTTTTGATCAGCCTGCATAAATTATATTTGCAAAAGAAGAAAAATTACGGAATTAAGGTGATAACATTTTGATAGACAAATATGTAGTACAAGGCAGGGTCGAATTTCAGTTCAGAAGAGTGTGCAAATAAAGAAAGTACATAAATGTAAGAGTAATTTTAATCTGCAACTTCCATGTTTTCTCTTCAATCTGCCAGCAGAAAAAGAGATGTATGGAAAGTGTTACACAATTTTAATACTTCTTCAAATTTTCTACCACATCCCAATCTAGTACCTCATTTATGCACAGTAAAGACGGCTTCCGTTCCATCTCATAGAAAGACGGGTGGTACAAATTTCTCTCTCAAAGACTGTAACTGGAAATTCATTTCAACACAAACTGGTGTAGTAAATTGAAGATAACCCATTAATTTACATTACATTAAATTTTGATAAATGTATAACTACGTATCTAAAACACAGACATCCTTTTATGGATAGCAAGTAAGACCTATGTACACTCTACAAAGATGAATGTACAGAATAAACATCAAAAATTACAGTTACATGACCCTTTGGCTAGCACAACACATATTGTAGCACTGGATAGAAGTTGTATATCATTAGAAGCGCTGATTCCCGAGAGTGTAGTCGAAAGCGATTATTTAAGACCTTAACACAGCTGCAATAATGTTTAATTTCACTGACAATAAAGAAAATAATAATATTTAGCAGATAATGATAATGCTGTAGGCGCGCCAAGAACCACCTGATTTTTGCTTTCGACTTTGCTTTGAGCCCTAGTGTTTTGCTCTCGGAAATCAGCTCTTCTAATTACATACGACTAAAATAATAGTTCATTAAGTCCCTTGTTAAAGTCTATTTTCTCCCTTCAATGATATTAGTGTGTCAACCAACTACTCTAAGTCCATACACAGCCAAAATGGAATCAGCAGCTTCTGAAGAGTTTTGCCAAAACTGCAAGGTGAGTAGAAACTACTCACAACTACAAGAATATAACTTCCTGAATGCAAGGTTAAAATTCTCTTTAAATGAATGTCTTCTGAATAACATAACCCAAACTGATATCAAGCAAATTGTTAACACTTTCCTTTCACTATAATGAGCCACTAAATAAGAGAATCTTGTCTTCGACTGTGTCGCCACTCATTTCTATCGCTAAGAACTCGTCTTCCATATAGCGTGTGGAGTTCTCGGAAAGTCAATCGGCGCACATTAATATCTACAGAGGACCGGCAAGATGCACGGGAAGCAGCATCTGTTCTACCAGGTGCTGATCGCACAGAGTGTGACCTCATTCCTTCAGAGTTTGTGCGATTAAAGGGATTGTGACGTTGCCTAGGTGGTGGTTGTGGTGAGTCGCTAGCTTCCCCCCTTCTCATCTCAACCACATCTGTAGTAGGGAGAACTGGACTGCAGTCTGAAGGATCAGGAATACAATTTTAGTGTCAAATTGTAAAAGATAATTCATATGACTAGTTTATAATCTGCTCAACTTACCATCCATTTGATCCAGTTGCCTTTGTAACTCAGCAACCATTAATTTCATATAATCATACGGAGCACAGGCCAACGCTTTCATCCATTGTTCCATTGATTCTTGGGAGTCGGCAGCTAGTGAGTAAGATCGATTTCCTTGACCATGAAATACAATCTTAAAACCATACAGTTCTTCATCTTCGGCAAGTTCTGTAAAAAAGCAACCAGCAACGTAAGTATGTATTATATCTATAATTTGGGGAGATTAGTCGACATTGCACTGAAATAGAATTTACCAATGGTGCAGCCTTCAAGAACAACTAAGCCAACAGGTTCCTTCTCTCCTTTCTTTTCAAAGTAAAACAACAAATTCCCTTTTAAAACAAACCATCGACGCTGGTAAGCTTTATTAACCTCTCCCCGTTTCACCATCCATCCTTCCTTGTCAACGGGAGTAGCTGATGATGCAAAGGCTGATAAATTTTTATCATTAATCTTCATTTTCCTGCAAAAGTTACAAAATTTAAAATACATAGAAACCTTACCAACAACCAAAATATGTTGCAGAGTTAGAAGTGCTCTATGATATGTGAATCCGTAGACGAAAATAAGCGAGCTAATGTAATTGGGATGAGAAGACTACTTTAAAAACACAATTGTGCCGGAATTTTAAGGCCCAGGAGAGTTGTCAGTAAATACTAACGGGTAATGTAACAAATTTCACAGTTAGGTTATATTGAAATACAAAATTCACTCATTCCGACTAAAGAAGAGTACTGCAATAGTAGATACTGCAATTGCTTAGTTTTCCTACCTGTAAAGCGATTGTTTAACTTCAGGTGGAAAGTCTCATGTATGGCCCTTCAACGAAGATGCAAAAGTTCCAACATTTTCGGTCGGTGTTTACTTATTCAGTGAAGTAGAGGGGGGATGGGTGGTGGTGGTGAGGAAGAGGAGGGGGGAGAGGAGGAGAGGGGGTGAATGGGTAAAATGTCAGTAGAAACTTGTAGTGGGAAACATGTCAAAGAAAATAGGATTGCTAGGTCACAAAAATTGCAATAAAAGCACATATTTTTGTGTATCATATTTACTGTTCACAAACAATTGTAACAACATAAAAAGGCCACTTTTCTCTAGTGAAATATAAACATCTTGTACAATAAATAGTTTGCCTAAAAAGGCCTTCTTAAAATCATGTGGAAAACGACAGCAATATCTGGGGTTTTAAAGCATTTCATGAAAATGGCTATAAAATCATTCACCTACAATTTATTCAGAAGAATCTTATTGCCGACAGATCAATACTTAATCAGTTATTAGGGTTACACAAAGGTCTTTGGAGAACTTTTGGGAGCAGCAACATTTCAATTAATTTTCAAGAAAGAAGATGAATCAAACCTCTTAGTTCCAAAATAATCAAGTACGTTCTTAGATCCAATTTTTATTAAGTATTTTTTTTTTAATTGTTTAGAAAACCCAGTCTTCATAAACTTACACTAGACCACCCAGCCTGAACTTTACATAAAAAATAACATCATTGAACAATGCATAAATCATCTATAAATGTAAACTACACAAAAATCAGGCACTGAAAGACATAAAATGAACAGACTTGAAATTTGTCTAGTGTTGCATCTCAACTATGTACCTGTTGGTTATGGGATAATATGATCAACTCCATTATCAGTGTTGTTAAAGAACTGATACAACCCTTGCAAGATGTTTTCAAAAAAACCACGAAGGATATAGAGACAATTTTCTTCAAAGTACATTTACATAGCACCATATAGGATTTTGTTTCTTACCAACAGCAAAATTCTAATGATTATTTGTACTACGTCAGGAGGTCAACAAAAAGAACAATAATTTCTTCAGTGGGGAATTGATGCCACTCAGCACAAAGGTTGTAGTTTTTGTCAGTCAACAAATAGCTGTTAGTTATTAGTACAGTACCATGTGCCCTTCAAGAGTTGATATGACTTCATAATTAATCAAAATCTAAAATCCGGCAACAAAATAGTTTTCCAATCGAAAAAGGGAAAGCTACTTTTGGGGAGACAAGAAATAAGGCAAGACAAAGCATCAGACTATGAGGCTGAACATTGCAATTAGAAATATTTGACAAGCACAGAACTTCAAATACTGTTCTAACAAAAGCTCATCATTTTTTGCCAAGCTAAATATGCCTGCCTATTAAAAAAAATCAATAAGTCCAAATTTTTAAAAAGTCTAGAGAAAAAAATATTTTCTTGCCTTAACTTGTGATATTAAAAAAATGAACAAATTAGGGGGAGGAAAATCAGTCTAATTAGCCCTACAAAGGCATTGTAGCAATAGCAAAATTTGTGATGTACGCAGAATGATGAGAGCAAAAGCTCGTCAACTGAATTATTGCCATATGAAGAAAGATCTACAGTAACAGTGCTTCGATTAAGATGAAGCCTCAAACCTCTAGGCAACATATCAATGGTTACAACCTAGAAACAGTTTAAGCCCCTATTTCCAACATGTATCATAAAACAGATGTTTATTTGTCAACACAACAAACATCTAAGTAAAGTATGTTTCATTAATACAAATGCCAGCTAAATCTATAACATAAATTAAATTTGTACCTTCACAATGATTGATAAGTTAAATATAAAGTGACGGGGGTTCAAAATAAATGTCATTACTCTTAAAAGACCACTAAAACAAACTTGAAAGAAATGCCAGAGGAAACACACTACAATTAAAACCTAATCAACAAATACTATTTTGCAGCTTAGATAAATTTAATCTTTACCGTCTCCATTATTTCTTCAAGAATACTACGCCAAGTGATGAACTTAGAGCACAAATAATAAGAGAAAAAAGATTAGAAAAAAACTAAAATGTTACCAAACATTGATTTTGCTAGCTTGATGTTGTGGGATTGACTTTAGTACAAATTTCCCTTATTTTAAAAATTAGAATAATTTGAAAATATATGCAATAAATAAGCTTTGGCAGGCTGTGCTTTGTGATAAAGGCATACTTTTAGGAGCTACAGTATCTGGAAAGCAGACCTCAAGAGATGATGGTAGAGACACAAAAAAATAGCATTGAAAATGGCTCAGAGTGCTAAGTAGGTAAATAAAGCTTGAAGATAACTAACCATATGCAACTAAGGGTAAAATGATTATTACATATTAGTAAGCTGGAAGCATGTGATGAATAACTTTCAAAGGCTACATAAATGTACTATTACAAAGCATTGACGCACATTTTGTGGTATCATACATAGATGAAGTTAGGACTACAAAATAATGCATAACTAGCAGCACCTAATACACAGCACCCACAGAGTTAATAACCGGATTTTTCATTTTTTTTTCAATGGATGTAGAGATGATTGGTATCTAACTAAAATATGTCGACAAATTGTTTTAGAGACCTAACCTCACAGTTTCAAAGGTCAATCCACAGCCTCGTAGTAAGACCTTTAGAAGTCAGCCAAATTGTCAGTTCACTGATTTAACTAAATTGATGAGGATTCAAATATAAAAGGAAAGGGAACAATTTACAGGTAGCTGATTTCATCAACTTAATCAAAAGGCAACAGAAAGTAAAACAGTCCTCAACAAAAAAGAAACAGATGAGAACGTATGTCTAGAGCAAAAGTGAATTGAAATGATAAAGACATAAGTCAAGAATAAATGGTACAGAGAAGAAGTTCTTCTAAGGTCACAAATAAGACAAAGCTAGAGTTAAAATCATGTCAAAGGCAGATAATCTTTAGTTTCATTCCACCTCCTTTCTTTCAATTAAGAATGAATCTTTGCAGACAGAGGGCAAAACAAAACTGCCTGAAACATACAACACAGCATCCTAAAACAAAGATTTTTAAAAAGACAAAAGAAACTACTGGTAAATTAATTCATTTGGCAGTCAACAAATATCTACCTACACCTACAAGGACTCCACAACAACAACAAAAAAGAAAGAGTTAAAATATACTATTATACAAAAGCCTAACAAAGGGGAACAATCTGAAAAAGTAAAACCATGTGGCTTCTACAGTCAATGCTATATTGAAGAAAAAAATAAAAATAAAATATGTACTTAAGCATTTCTGTCCACTCGATCCAAAACAATAGCAAGAGAAACAAAGATATACTTCTATACACAAAACAAAGTGTACCACTATCAGTGGTATTGTAAACTCATAATATAATTTCTGGACCTTAATGTAAGTGCTGTACTCAACGGTGATATATTTATGTACTCCTACATTGCAATATGAAATAAACAAATACTAACCAAACCTCAAGTATTGCCAATATCGCTTGAGTCTTTGGTTTTTTTAAACTCAGACATCAATGGTTTAACAGTATCATTTAGGCTTGCACAATCAGAGGGAAGTGTTTTCTCCTCTAATGCCACGGACAGATTACGAACAGCATTATTCTCTTTCAGCCTTGAAGTTGAGCTGGATGAGCTGGAACTACTTCCATGCTTGTCTCTATGCTTACTGCTACTCCTGCTGCTACTTGATTTAGATTTACTGCTGCTTTTGGAACCGTCTACTTGGCTTTCTTTGCTACTGTGCTTGCTTTCTTTATGCTTTTGACTACTGCTACTGCTGCTCCCATGATGCTTAGAGCTAGAACTCACTTTATGATCTTTGCTGTTGGTATGTTTACTAGAATTTGAGCTCGGTAAGGAAACACTTTTGTGTATCTTATCCACTGGCTTAGGCTCTGATGGGACACAAACACCATTGAAAGAGGCATTACCATTTTCAGTGGTTGATTTAATAAAATCTTTTTTAACAGGGATTGTTTCCAATCCTCCGTTGGACTGACTACCTTTGCAAGACTTATCGCTTTTCTTGTCGAAAACTTTTTTTTCTTTCTTATCCTTGTGAGACGTTTTCTTATGATCTGACCTTACATCTGGGGAAGATGATGATCTTCGACGAGGTTTCTTGCGGGGTGAAGAATTTTCCTCATCACTTGATGTTTCACTCAAGACAAAATCAGAAGACATAGGTTGATGTGATCTCATAGGTTGGTCGGGCAAATCTTTCTTCTCTCTAAAAATATGGCAGTTGTTAACTCCAGTGACTACTCTTGAGTGTTTAATGTCTTGACTCAATAGAGACTCTGGATAATATTGACTCAGGCGGACATGCCATGCTAAAAGTAGATTACATCAGATCAGATTAGGTTGGAATAAATTTAGAAGAATAAAACAGGATATAGTAAGAACATACCAATGCTTGTCACAGCAGTTACTGTTCGAAACTGATGAATGATGTTGCGTGGTAAGAAATAAATGTCATTGTCATACAGTTGGATTCGGGCATATCGTATACCCTCTCTTCGCAGTTGATTCAATTTAGCATCCTCCACCCATTGCACACACTGAAACCAACATTTAAAATTAAGGAAATAGCCTTTCTTTCAAAGTACCAAAATAATAATAATTGACTGAAATAAATAGAAACCACAAATACCAGGACACTCACCTGTGATATAGGTGGTTCATGAAGGTCAAGTTGCAATTTTTCCACAAGGTCAGGGAAATCTGCAGCATAGAACGCTACAACATCTTTTGTGACTCGATTCTGAGGGCTTGGAACGCCACAATGCACAGCCTTTAAAATACCTAGTGCCCACAACAAAAAATATTTGTTATTATACTTGCATACATGTTTACCGTTAGCACAATGGTTGGATCAAAACGCTGAACCTAAATTAATTTGAATTACATACCAACTGCAGCCGTAGTCATTCGATCCAGTCCATGACCCACATGGTCTGCATGGGCTTTGGTACGATCTTCAAACATGTACTCTCTTGCTTCAGAAAGACGCGGCAAGTACTGGAGGTTTCTTAGCTCATTGATACCCGTGCGTTTTCGTTTAAACGGGGACTTTGCAGGCATATCAGCTGTTGGCACAAGCTGTTCACCTGGTCTTATCCATAAGATTGGTCCGTCATTAGACTCTAAAGGGGATTCCATTTGGACCACAGACAAAGGACCCCAAGGCATAGTCTAGTAACAAAAGAAAAAGCTCGTCAACTGAGTTAAACAATTT
>NW_026267296.1:410186-416106 GCF_000697945.3 Frankliniella occidentalis | reverse complement strand
CAATTTGATCTACCAAACCGCTGTATGGTGGCAACTTTCGGTACCCCCCCCCCCTTAATTCACCCCCAGCGTAAGGAAAGGTGTGCCGTGAAATGAGCGTACCCGGAGGCGGCCTACCCGAACGAGTCGACGCGAAGGAACCCAACGGAACGTTTCCGCGCGCCGTAGCGCCATAAGCCGCTTGTCCAGAGCGAAAACAGAAGAAGAAAGGAAGAAGTTGCTTCTTCTGTTTTCGTTCTGGACAAACGGTTAGTAGCGCTGAAGGCAGGCGCAGGGCGGGCCGCCGGCTCCACGCGCTCGTTTGGCGGGTTGGCCTACCCAGCGCGTGGCAGGCGCTTTCGGTAGCTGAGCGAGCTGATGTGAGCCGTGGAGCCTGCCGAGCCCGCTAGCCTGCTGCCCGTTGGTACTTCCTCCAGCATGGCCGAGCATGTCACATCGCTTGTGAGAACTCTTTTCCATGTCCCGGCAAAGCCGATTAGCGTTCAACGTATCGACCGACACGGCCGACGCGTGGAACGGTGCCTCAGGGGAAGACCATGGTTGGGCATTATGGAAGCAAGTAAGTAACATACACCCCCCTCCTCTCCCTCCACCTACCTTTGTGAAGAACGCGAACCGGGTGACCTCCGAGGGGAAGTTCTCCGAAAGGCCGAGCACCTCTTCGCGCTTGTCGCCTGCGAAGCAGATGACAGTGGACTCGGGGGGCGGCGGCGGAGGCGGCGTAGGCGGGTGGTAGAGGGGCTCTGCCACGTCCTCGAACAGGGCCTTGACGGCCGCGGCCTTGGAGATGACGGTGAGGGGCGTCCAAACGCCGGGCAGGACGGGGCTCTTCTCGTCGGTGCGGAACAGCAGGCGGGCTGCGGCGCTGTCCACCGCGGGCAGGAGCTCGCGGGGGTTCCAAACGCGGACTGGCTCCTGGGGGACGACGAGACCGTCCTCGTCGTCGTCCTCATCCCGCGCCTCCGGTAGTGGGGCAGTCTCTTCGGCTACCTCCCCACCGGCGCCATCGTCCATCCCTTCGTCCTCGCCGTCGTCCTCCCCCCGCTCTTCCTCGTCCTCCTCTTCCTGATCCTCTTCTTCCTGCCCCAGCCCTTCGTCCTCCTCTTCTTCTTGCTCTTGGTCCTCTTTTTCTTGATCTACCTCACCTTCTTCACCTTCACCCGTCTCTTCCTCTTTATCAGATTCTTCTTCCTGTTTCTCTTCGACGCCCTCATCGTCCTCGAGGAGTTCCTCCAACAAGGAAGGCTCTTCGGCCGGGGTCTCACCCTCATCCTCGACGGGCGTGATGAGCTCCATGGAGGACCCGGTGCCGGGTAGGAAGCCGTAGATGGACTTGGCGATGATATGCTCTGCTTCCAGCCCGGCGCCAAGCGCGTCGTCTTCCTCGGCCTCTTCCTCGCCCGGAGATTCCCCCTCGCGCTCCAGCATAAGCACGAGGGACATGCCCTGGGTCACGGTGTCGAGCAGCACGTCGTGCTGCGGCAACCGCCGCTCCCAAAACATGAGGTCCACGGCCTCGCGGTTGAGTTCCATCTGGGGACGGAAAAGCAGGTCAGCAGCGAAGGGCTAGAGATGGCTGACAAGTACACGAACCTCCACTCGCACCTGTTCCTCGCGCTTCACGGCAAAGCCCTGCTCGGCCCAGGTGTCGCGCAAGGCGGTCAGGATCTCCTCGCAGGCGTCAGACTGCAGCGCGTAGGGGAAGATGACGACCACGGTGGTGCCGGCCAGGTTGCCAGCTATCTCGTCCAGGATACGGCGCAGTATCCTGTCGGCCTCCATCTTGGCCCGGTCCCGCTCGTCTCGCAGCCGTGCACCCTCCGAGCCCATGGTCAGTTCCTCGTACTCCACTTCAGCCGGTGAGAGCTTCGTCAGGGAGACTGTCTTTCTCTTCTCCAGCCCCTGGGCCGCGCGCTTCTCCCTTCGGACGAAACCATGACGGCAGGGTCAAGCACTCAAGACAAACGTTAGAACCGGCACTAACCGAACTTCCCCGAACCTCTCTATCTCCTGCGTGATGATTCGTATGACCTCTGGAGCGTTGCAACCGAATATGACGTTGACGAGCCTAGCACCGGAGAGCAGGACGAAGGTGGGCTTGGACCCGTGCAAGCGCTGCAGATCGGGCACAATGCTGGACGGAGCCGAGGCCAGGTGCATCCATTCGAAGGCCATTTCCGAGGTCTGTGGGGTCCCGATAAACGAGTGAGGCGAGAGCACTAATTGATACATACCTAACAATTCCTATCCGAAGTAGCAAACTCAAGCAAACTGCATAGTGTGTCCAATCTAAAACACACATTTTCTGCACGTTTTAGATGGAACACAAAATGCAGTCTTGATGCAGCTCTGCTACCTGGACACAGACTTCAATTGGGAAGTAATTAATGAAGGATTTCTTTCAAATTTAATTCAAAGGCATCACCTTAAGTTGTTTTAAGGGTGTCATCATGGCTACACATGGACCAGCCCAGTCCCGATACAAGTCCACTACAATTAATCCAGGTCGCTGTATGAAATCCCTCCATTCTTTTTCTGTAGTTAACTCAAAAGTTATTTGGATCTTCTTGCTTGCCATGTTTGAACAACACAGTAAATAACCTGTAAAGTTTCATCCCTACTATAGTAATTATGGAAATTCAAGACTGACAAAAATATTGGATAACTATCAATCACCTCACTCTACAAAACAGAGTACTAAAAAATGTTTTTTGATATTTTTTTGCATTTTTTTTCTTTGTTTTTGGTTTCTTGGGAAGGCTTGCTTCCCATTTTAGTTAAAAGCTTACATGTTGTTTTCAGTGCAACAATGTTGCACTTGAACAGTGTAAGTTGCCTAGCTACACAACAAGTGCCATTCTTCTTGTTTTTCAACTTTGGAGACAAAATATCATCCTCACACTTAAAACAACAAATTTAAGAAAATTTAACAATAACCGAAAGAATGAGAAGAAACAAACTAAAAGCTTTCCATTTATTTTATTAAATTGGTAACATCACCTTAAAACTCAACTCTACATTATCACACAACATTCTGCTATCATGTAACATGAAAAAATAGCAGATTAACCAAAATTGAGGATTTCTTATGGAAGGTCAGGGTAGGAGTCACATTAATTAATAACTACCCGTTCAAAACAGCCACATAAAAATTTAAACTATGTGATAACTCATCAACAAGTTTGAAGATGTCAACAGCCACATTTTAACCACATTCATCCAAAAATATAAGATACAACAAGTTAGATTTCATTGGTGACGAGTCAATCTAAGACTCGGGATCAATGCCCAAAAAGCATTAGATTGAAATTTCACCTACATTATTTGATGGGCACAAAGGATTGGAATTGTTTAAAAATTCAACAAATATATCCTCCTCACGCAGCAAATAATATGTTAACAGTAATGTCAATTTACAGTTCAATTAAAATACATCATTCAACACAATTCTTGTTGAAGAAACAAAAGTGGTTGACTAACTGGAAAATAACGCAATAAGAAAACCACAGTAAAGTTCATTTGTAGTTACATACAAAAAAAGCAGAACAAGATTCCATATATGTAACTTACTCCCTTATCGGAGGTTTATACAGAAGATATTGCGTGCAGTAAAATAAGTAACAGATTATCAGTCAAAATGCAGTGGATGCTACATGATTCAAAGGCACAGTTAGGAATAACCAGATGAAAAAAATTACAATTATATCACTGGCAGCATGACTAATAAAGGAAATTAAGTATACAAGCTGGAGGCACATGACTATAGCAACCTGTCTCTAATACTTTGTAACTACTCTACCTTCACTGCAAACATCAGTTCAACTGGAATGACTATATCATGGCTCACCACGCAGTAAATGAAATAAGAGGAGAAACACCTACAGCCGCACATTTGGTTTCATAGGTAAGTAGATAAAATCTCCAATTACAAAGTGATGTAAAGGCACAATACATACACTACAATTGATTTCATGCAAAATCTTGGCACAAAGAAAACACAATGGAACATAACAAACCAAGCAGGTTTGCAAATAAATTGCTGCACAATAAAAATAAAATATTGATTAAAAACCCCAATGATAAGAGCAATACAAAATATGACTAAGTATTAACAGATCATTAAAGGAATTGTGCAAGTATCAACTTAAAGCTTTGATTCTAATTAAAATCTTGATCAAATCCTTTACAGAAATAACAAAAGAAAACATTAAAGAATGAAGTATACAGGAATATGAGCTGAAATGAGAAAGAAATGATTTCATAGCTGAAGGTACTGCATTGGAACTGTTCTAGGCATGCTGTTTTCAATTTCATGACGTTCCTCCTCTTGTGCCTGTACTTTGGAGAGCTGCATAAGAGCAAGAGCACCCATAAGTTTCTTATCTTCTGTCTTTCCAGGCAGTACAGTGGGAGTTACATTTGTGTCGCGGCCAGCTAACATCAGCACTGTTGGCCTACCAAGGTTTGCTAAATCAGGCTGCATTACCTTGCAGCTTTGGCTTAGAGGTTCTGCAGAGGCTGCTGGAGACGGTTCTTCAATGTTGTCCCACTTCAGAGGTCTTGCAAGTTCCTGAAAATGAAAGAAAACAAGACCAAGGTAACATTAGTTAGCCCCTCCTACCTTAGCTATCAAGAGATCCATAGTGTGGGACACCAACCTGCTTGTCTGCATCCTCCCACAAACTAAGTTCTTGGCAGGCTGCACGAAGCCAGCGCTTCTTTGGTTGCTGGAGGCGGGACGAGATGGGTGATGACTGTTGAGTGTTATTATTTCTAGTGCTAAATACTTCGCTTGTCTTGCGAGCAGAATCAACCTCCACTGAGCTATCAAGATAATCACAGTAATCAGTGTCTGAACCAGGGGAAAACGTAGACCATGTTCCACACTGTAAAACAATGAAAATGTTAGGACAATATGGAAGATGAATTCATATGAGTTAAATACATGTGGAGTTAAAAGTACCTGAGGAGTGCTTGTGGTTGTTCCATTGGCCAGATTTTTGTTAGGAGTATGGGGAGCAAAAGGTACATTTTGAGGAAATGTAAGCCTATTTTCTTGTTGTTCAATTTCGGCCATGAGCCCTTTGCGAGCTCGAGACTTTGATCCAGGGGCTACATCTCCACTGTCAGGAACAGCTTTGCTAGGAGAATTATTGCTATTACATCTCTTCCGCGATTTTCCATTTGAGTTCTCATTTACTTTACAGGGTGTCCGTTCATCCCTATCTTTACAATACCTAAAAATTTTAAAGAAAAAAATATGAAATTGGGAATAAAACAAAAAAAGAAAGTTACATATGGACACAACTGCCTTTGGGATAAATACCTCTCAAACCAAAGCATAACATCAGAGGCTTGATCTGCATTAGCAACCTTCGGTCTTAAAACATAATCATCACATCTTGCTAAAGTTGCATAAGGGTGTGCAGAACAGTGACGGTTGGCATGGGCAAATCGTTTCAAACATCTATAAGGAATAAGCAAATAGATAAAACTTGGAGCTGTATATTCCTGCTAGTCTTAATAACAATTTGAGCTCCACTTACCCTGGTCCAGAGCACTTAAAAGGCTTTTCTCCAGTGTGAAGTCTTTGATGAGTCTTTAACTGACCACTTTGAGAGAAAGCTTTGGTGCAACCTGGATAGTCACACACATATGGACGTTCACCTGCAAATAATATAAATGACATGGATTTTTAAAATCTGAAGACATAACATTTCAATCACTTCACAAACGTACAAGAGTCAGCGGCCAGGTCAACAAAGAATAAAAATGCGTAAAATGTGAAAATTGGGACACAAAGTTGTGCAACTGGGTACGGAAATAATAAGACAAAACCCAGCAGACTAACAACGATAATTTAAAAATTGCTTCAAAAATAAAAAAGGGGGGGCAAACTTTATGATTTCTGCTGAGAATA
>NW_026267296.1:402639-410136 GCF_000697945.3 Frankliniella occidentalis | reverse complement strand
TTAAAAATATTAGTAAGATAGAAAAAAACAAAATGTTTCTAACCTCTTTTTGAAAAGAAACCCTACCTGATCCCTATATGCTGCCATG
Organism: Frankliniella occidentalis; assembly: GCF_000697945.3. Taxonomy (NCBI): domain Eukaryota; kingdom Metazoa; phylum Arthropoda; class Insecta; order Thysanoptera; family Thripidae; genus Frankliniella; species Frankliniella occidentalis. Next base: position 410,048 of record NW_026267296.1, on the reverse strand, counting down.
TTAGTGGTCTCAATATCAGAGTTCCTACCAAGAACACCATTTTTAACCGTTAATGTTGGGTAGTGGTCTGCCATATGATCCAAGAGATCTGGTAAGTAGGACGCAGAGTTGTGCACAATACCCATTACATGAAATGCATTGCCATTTTCATCTTCTCCAAAAACAACCTAGAAGACAGAGATATTGAGGTTTAGTGGTTGCATATGATTATTTTAAACTTTCTTTTCAAAAGAGAGAGCAAGAGGCCAGTCAAAATTTTGTTTCTTTCTTACCTTAAAATACTCATCAGAAAGTTCATTCATTTGATCTGGAGTTAGGTGGTTAAGTTCTTCTTGATACATGTGAACTACACTTGCTCCACCATTAGGATGAGTTTCTATGTGCATATACTGTGCATAACGGTACAAATCAGATGATGGATGACTATAATGCTCTGGTTTGGAAATGGAGCTAATTGAAGAGGGTCTCTGGGCTGGGTGCCAATTTAATGTGGACGGTGGCGGAGGTGGAGCTGGCTGTAGAAGCTTCCCTATGCTTTTGTCTCTTCTGCATTGAACTCCAATACTGGCTCGTTTAATTTTTGATCTTTTGTAGCAGCGAGAGCAATGATGAGAAGAAGACCGATGATCTTTCCTGTCAGAGTCTCGGCGACTACTTTTGTGACTACTAGACCCACTACTGCTGGGTCTTCTTTGTGGTGGCTTTTCTTTATCTTTGAGAGAAGAGATATTGGTTTCGCATTTCAACTTAAATTCTTCAATAGACTGTCGCTTTTCTTCAGAAACTTTTGCTACAACACTAATTTTTGATTTATTGTCAAATATCTCTTTATCTTCTTTCACATTGACTGGTACTTCAGCTTTGGCTTTGAAGGATTGTTTGTCCTCTTCTTTTATTAAAGGCTCGTTTGTTGCACTGTCAAATTTGTCAACCTTTTCTTCTTTAACTGCAACCTTCTCACAATAGGATGAGCTGTTCAGGTAAGAAGGACTAAGATTATCAATAGTTGGTTCAGAGGGAAGATTATCATTTTTCTTCACTTGTTTTTCACAGGGGGAACTATCACAATTCGGCAGCAGCTCTTCAGCACTGGTCAGTGCAGTGACCTCTAAGGAAACACTGCTGTCAACAATGCAACTACTTTCATACAGCTCATCCTGACATTCTACTGGCTCAATAATTTCTTCCTTTATGACTTCATCAGTACAGTGGTCTTTAACTTCCTCTTCTGTGGCACAAACAATTTCATTACATACTTCTTCTTGATGACAAACCAGTACCTCTGCACCAATGCTTGGGCCAGAAGTGGATTCTCCAGGCCACAAGTCTCCACTAACGTATGAATCAGGTAGAGATGCAATAGGCACATGATGTGAAGAGAGGGGCACTTCAGAAGTGTTCATAGGAGCAACAGTGTCAGAAACAGGGGTTTCTGGTGGTGTTGTGAGGGGTTCACTGTTGGCCTCTTCAAGCATTACCTATAATAAAAATTTGAAAATGAAAAATTACACCTCTAAATTATAATAAACATAATAAACAAAGCTTACATATCACATGCCAACTTTTAACTTGCTTACTTTTTCTGGGCATATATTTTGGTTCTTGATTGAACAGTCGTCATCACCACTGTTTCCTCTATCTTGTTTAGGAAGAGACACATCCTTGTCCTTTAGTTTCAATCGCTGCTCTTTGTCAACTTCCTTTGTACTGTTTCGGTCCTTTTCTTTGTCTCTTTCTTTACCTTTGACTCTGTCATGAGTTTTAGCTCTGTCTTTGTCCTTGTGTCTCTCCCTATCCCTGTCTCTCTCTCTTTCTCGGTCTCTGTCCTTATCTCGGTTTCTGTCCCTTTCTCTGTCTCTTCCTCTATCTCTGTCTCGATCCCTGTCTTTATCACGATCCCTATGTCGATCTCTATCTCGAGAACAGTCTTTGCCATGGTGTCTATCCTTTTCCTTGTGTTTCTTTTTGTGTTTCTTGTAATCTGGACTATCCGTAACCTTCTTAGCTGTTTGCCCTGAAAACCATAATGATAATAACAAATTATGAACAGTTCTACAGACTGGAAATGCAAATAGTCACTACTGTACTTATTAGGAAACAGATTGGCATCAAATTGCACAGACACTAGTGATTTAGCTTATATAGGTCTAACAATTGTCATCCACAGCAAAGAGATACATGGGGAAGATATTACAGCAAGATTACTAGGTTATGAACATAATAGCATTTCATAAACAACTATGGAAAAGCTTACATATAAGATAAGATGTATATTTTTTGTTTATAGGGGCATATCAGTAAATGACGAGTCAAGTTTAAAATGTGTCTCCGATAAATACCTTGCAAATCTCCATTTGAAGGCGTTGTGATTGCCGACTTCGATACATGTCCACCTTCCCGAGCGTAAGCAGTAGGTTTCGCCATTCCGCTCATATTTGCGCTGAACGGAAGGTCGTGAGTTGCACTTTTTCCATACTTCGAAACATAGCTTAAACTGTTACTCCCCACATCACTCAATCTCTTTTCTTGGGAATCATGGTGCAACTCTGTGTTTACTATTTTCCTCACAACACAGTCCGCAGATGACGCCGTTTCGAACAAACCAGGAAGATTCCGGTAACTGTGGGCTTCGCGCTTTTCCAGAGCGCTGACAGGCAACCCCCGCTTCACCTCATCGTTCGTTGCATCATAATTGATCACAGTTTTTTCAAGATCGTGTGAAGTGCTGCTTTTAGATTTGTAAAATTCACTTGACGCAGGACTTCGCATTCTGTCGGATGCCATGTTGATTTCCTCCTCAACGACGAGACGGGTGCGCAGAAAGCTAGTTCGTTTCTACGGCCAACGCCGATTGGCCAATGTAAAACCGCGCATAATTCTGATTGGCGACTCGGGACCCAGCTCGTGGCCGAAACACGAATCGCGTGCTTTGTAAGAAGGACTCTGGCCATGCGAGGACGTTTACTATTCGCCTTGTCTCTTGTGTCAAAGGAGTTTATTTACAGACGACGTTTTTTCTGTAAAAAGGCAGTCCCCCCCCTACCCCTTCCCACCCCTCAAAAAGCAACCACGTTAATAGGCAGTCGTTTATTTTTAAAGTTCAGGCCTCTTAAGCGATCTAAAAAGAATATAACCGAGTAAATTGGTAAAAGTCTTATTAAAGATACCTTTACAATCATTCATTTCATTTAACGTCGTTTAGCACGTTAAAGTGACTAGTGCGTTTGGCCGGCCATCCCTACTACGCCAAGTCTTGAGTGTCTTCGCTTCTCGCCCTCTTCTGTAGGAAGGCGAGTAAAGAGTACGATGAGCGAATAATCTAGAAGGTGGAAGGTAGAATGTAGAATGTGGAAGGCGGGCTTGCCTATCCCTCGCTTACTCACGGCTCCTTATGGCCCCGTGCGAGTAGGCAAGCCGGCCGCCCGCGCTAGCGCTGATGCACATCAAAATGCACATTAAAGGTCCCACATATTTTTTTCGTGTTTGCAGTGCGCATCAGTGCATAAAATGCGAATTTGATGCTCACAGTGCGTATTACATATCAAGTTAAGCCTTGGAACGACGTAAAGTTAAGCACGCGTGAGCGTTTCACGTGAGATGAGCGTCCTGGTGAGAGGCAAAATGACGCGAAAATTGACAAACCCATAGATTTTTAGAGAGGAGGGACTAAGAAGAGTGCAATCCTGCAAAAATATTTTCAATTTGAAGTCGTTTCGTTTAGTATATGGCACCGCACATTGCTCGTGTGAGCGCTCATCTCACGTGAAACGCTCACGCGTACTTAACTTTACACGCCCCAGCCCATGCCGCAGTTTGGGCTTGGGCTTGCGCGTTCGGCTTGGCTTAACTTAAATAACAATGGGCTAAAAATGTGGGACATATTTTGCGCATTGGCGCTACTAGCGGGAGCACCAAGAGACTACAGAGACTACAAGAGACTCTCTGTAGTCTCTTGGGAGGACGCAGAAGAAGCGCCTGTCGAATGGGCTGCCTACCCACCAGGCGTTGCGTTGCGTCAAGTGCGCCGGTAGGCGGAGAGCTCCCTAGACTGTTCGACTTCCGCTGCCGATCTCAGATACTGCCAACAGCCCTCAAAATTCTAGTGTTCTGTTTACCTTTCTGCAGACAAAACACGAAAATCCGAGGTTGGCACCGGGGAAGTCGGAAAATCTGAGGAGCCCTCCGATCACCTTACCCTACTGAACTCGTGTTGGCGACGTGCGCGGACAAACTTGCCTCCAAGAACAGCGGCAGTCCCACGTGCACGTTTCCCACGACAACGGCTGGGACTTTCTGCGAGCGCATGCTGGCGAACTTAACGATGTATCCGATCTCCTGACCCTGCAGGTACCAGTTGCCGAACTCCAACCCGAGCTGCACTTCCATGGCCTATGCACAATTAGTAAATTATAATCTGAACTGTATTGCGCTGTCGGGGTGAGGAAGCAAGTTGCACACCTGGTCACTGAGCAGCGTGCCCATGTAACACAGGACAAAGGCCTCGACGGTGATTGTGGCGGCCAGGACGACGAAGCGGCTGTTCCCGGGATCCATGGGGTCCTGTGAACGGGGGGGGGGGGGGAGTTTATCCGATTTACACAAGAGTAAGGTGGCCAGGCCAGCGATACTTTTTGATACTCACCACAGATATTTGGAACAGAGCGACACATATTATGAAACCTATGGTGCCGAGCTGGACCGCCACGAAAGGGGAGAGTACCTCGCACGTCTCGTCGGCTAGGCTGCAAGGAACCCCGAGAAAACATCAAATTGAGGCTGCGGGTGCCGGAGAACAACTCGCAGAGAAACGGGCATGCGTGCCAGTTGACACCCCACCTGAGGACACCCTGGTGCAACTTGACGCCTTGTACGAGCCTCTCCCTGGTCCGTCTCTTCGCCGCCGTGTCCCAGGCACCATCTGGAAGGCCCTCGGCCTGTTCAAAGACTGGAATCTCAATGAGCCCAACCGACCCGCCTCTGCAGTCGCAGGCCGAGGCCGAGGTGACAAGAATCCTCTAGGAGTACGAGGCTCGCAAGAGTGCGCAAGTACCTCCGCCTGGAAGTAGCCGTGCAGCGCGCGGAACTGGCTCTGCACCACCAGGAAGCTGTTGAGGAAGAGCGCGGACAGGGCGCCGGACCCGGCCACAGTCAGGACCACCCCGACAGCCTCCACCATGAGCAGGATGCTCAGGGTTCCCGGGGCATCCTGAAACAGAGCCGTAGGCACCACAGGGCAGAGCCGGGTACGTAAACATAGTGAGGGACTTCCCTCTCTGCGGTTCCCTGCGGTTGCTCATCACCAGCCCTGGGGCTGCTGTACTCTCCACACCTGTCGGAACGGCGTCCAGATGGCGATCGGCAGCGCGTTCTTGCTCTTGCCCGTCGAGGTCACCACCACGCCGAAGTTGAGTCCCGTGAACAGGAAGCCGGCGAACGTCCGGATGGCCACGTCGCGGCAAACCCTGCGCTGGCGCTCCAGGCCCTCGGGACCCACCCCGGTCGCATGCAGCACGTGCTCGAGCTGCCCGTCGATCTGCGTACAGCACGTGCCACGTGCAAGGAGATGAGCACGGCACGAACAACACAGCGCACCGGCAGGACAGGCGCGGATTAAGGTCCGGCTGACAGGGGGGGCGATGCACTGTCGGTTGCCTACATGCAGGGGTTTTGTGGCGCAAATTGCCTACCTTTCAGGCGGGTCTCTAGAGACGACAGGAGGGGGGGGGGGGCGATCGCCCCCCTCGCCTGCGGCAGGACAGTCTCTCACCCTGTCGAGGAGTTTCAGCAGCCTGGGCTCGACGTCTGTGAGGACGACCAGCTGCAGTAAGCTGAAGGCGATGCACAGCACGTCGCTCAGGTTCTCCGTGATGTTGCGTATGTTGTCCGTGTCCAGGGCCGTGTGCACCACCTTGGTCGTGATGAAGGCCACGTTGCAGACCATGTTCACGTTGAAGAACGCCCTTTGCGCGGCCGCCCTGGCGCGGGCCCACGCCCCGTCTGTACGCCCGTCCCCGGGCCCGCCGGCTGGGGGTGCAGGCTGGCGCCAGAACCCCGTCCACCGGAGCAGAGTCAGGTTGGTGACAAACAACGTCGTGTCGTCCGGGGTCCTGGGCCGAGGCTTGGAGCCCCGTTCGTTCCCCCTCCCCCGCGAGGCTCTTGTGCGCAAGAACCACGCCGGGAACTTCGCGGGCACGTCCTTGTCCCCCATCGTGTAGTGACGACGCGGTACGACCGTTTTGCCAAATGGAGTCGGAAGCCTCTCGTCTCCATAGCAAAGTACCCTGTCATTTGGTTCAGCCCACCCCAAAAGCAAACATACGAAAACGTGTGGTCTCTGACACGAACCTCCTCTGCCATCGGGGCATTTCTTATTGAAAAGGACGTTTGCACGGCGAGAACCAAACAATCCGTATCAAAAATTGATGCAAATCGTTTATTTTTTGTGACAGCGTCTCATTTCTTCTGTTTGCCCCTCGGTGGAGTCGCAAGAGCGACGTGGTTCGTTCAGAACAGCAAAATACATCGACTGAAAAAGGAGAGCTGCTTAGGTTGCACACTTTACTTTCCAGATCGCTCGTCATTCCTCCGCAGCTGGCACTGCGTCGCCCTCCCCGCCGGCCGCGGAGGGTCTCCGGGGGCCTTCGGGAGCGTCGCCCTCGCCAGCCTCGTTGAGAAGCTGCTCCTCGGCGGCGACGTCGGCCGCGGTGGCGTCGGCCTCCCCCTCCTCGCCGGGCTCTCTCTCCTGCTCCGGTACCGCCTCGCCGTCGCCTAGACCCTGCTCCTGAGGCGCAACAGCAGTGTCCTGCCCCTCTAGTGCCTCGCCCAGCACACCCTCTGTTGCGGCTTGCTCTCCAGCCTCTCCCACCGCTTCCTCGCCTCCCTCTTCGGCATCGTCCCCCTCGGTGGCCAGGGCCCTTGGTTTGGCCTTGACTGGTGCCACATCATCTTCCTCCTCTGGCTCCTGCACCTTGACGATTTCACGCAAGTCGTCCTGACCGGCTCGCGCGACTCTGGCACCAAAAAACTCGTCGACGTCCGCCTTCGCGATGGCGGGCGTGGCGCTGATGTACAGCGGGCCGGCCGTGGCGAGCTCGAGCAACGGTGCGCTCCGGACCCGCGTCACCTCCAAGACCACGAGGGTCTTGGCGGTCTGCAGCCCTCCACGCACCAACTTCTCGTAGTCTGGTCGCGAGCTGGCGAGCAGCTTCCGGCTCTGCAGAGGACAAAGTGGAGCGCGTATAGGGCAGGGGCGTATTAAGCGGGAAGCAGGTAACCGCCCACTCTGTGGTCCTTTAGATGGCCACCTAAAGATAGACAATTTGATCTACCAAACCGCTGTATGGTGGCAACTTTCGGTACCCCCGCCCCCCCCCCCCACCCCCAGCGTAAGGAAAGGTGTGCCGTGAAAT
>NW_026267296.1:393527-396743 GCF_000697945.3 Frankliniella occidentalis | reverse complement strand
TATATAAACAGTAACTTTTGAGGGGAACCACAAGGAGCCATTCCAAAAGACAGGAAAGGTGGAAACGCAAGTGTGACGAAAAGACACGTTTATTGCGAAAGTGTGGCAGCGGATGTAGAGAATTGATAATGGCGTAGAAGCACACCATGACAAAGGATCACAATGGACGCCCAACCTCAACCTCCAATAAAACTGGACTCCAGGAACGTATTACTATACAAGATCAACACAAGTTTCGGCAATCAAACGATAACTGACTAGATCAGTATCAAAACAATACCAAGAACAGTAAAAATCGGTTCTGAAAGGATTCTCGGCAAAATTTAGCCGGCTGCGGCGTGCACGCATCAGTGGGGTTACTTACCGGTGTGAGTCCGTAGATGGGCCTGAAGAGATTTTTCGCGAGGGAACACTCTGTTGCAGTAACGGCACTTGATGGAGCTCGGAGAAGTTGTACCTTGTTTCATCAAATTTGTAATAGCATCTGCCCGTGGCCTGCCCCTCTTCAACTCAGAGCGGGCAGAAGCGAGGTCCGGAGAACCGCATGAGCTAGCCGGGCTACCAAAATCCGCTTTTCGGGCATCTTCGGCCCAATTCCAAGGATATAACATAGAATCCGGCATTGCCGGGTTTTCTAACACATTTCCAGCCATAATAAAGTTACCTAAACTCTCAGTAACACGCCAAATTTGTTAAATTTCGACCCCCAAATTCGCAACATGAAAGCCTCCATCAGGCGGGAACACTTCACATGTTGTTTACCGCCAACAAAATATTTACAAAATCCCGCGCGGAAAGAGAACTGAAGTTGATTGGTTGACTGAAAGGAGGGGGCGGAGCCAACATAACACTGGTGCGCTTAGCGAAAATAGGAGTTTTCAACGAAATTCTACCGGCCATCGTGCTTGATTTTGAGATAAAAGATAATATGTGAACTCACTGAGGAAATATATACAGTAACGGAACTTTCTGAAGCCAACAAAGGCACGAAACGTTGTCTTCAATGTTGGATTCCCGCCAAATTCAATGATGGCCGCTCTAGAAAAATGAGACGCTACACATTTTCATCGATCCTTGGTGCCAAAGGCAGAGAATACTGTTCTTTCACTAAGTGTCGCTTCTTTCGTTGTTTGAACTTCATCAATGCCTTTAAAATAGGGGATTGCTAATTCTGAATTTTACACATCTATCCTAGAGCAAAAACAACCTAGATAATGTTCTTTTACCCCAGTCCACCAGCCACTTGATAGACCATTTCACCCGAGCGCGCTTCGATATCTCGAAGAACAAAAATACCGGAAGTCGCGCTCGGAGCGCTCCGCGCGGCGCGTTCGGCCGGCCGCACCACACCCCCCTCCACCGCAGGTGGTAGAGTCGTCGGTTTGTTTATTTCGGCTTAGCGTTGACTGTTTGAGGCAAACGAAGACACTTTTCCGACTAATTCGAGGCCGGGGAACACGATTCTGCCGTCAGATTTCTTATAGAATGTGAATTACACCTGGTAAGTGCTTAAAATATCGCATACAAGCTATTTCTAAGATCGACTGTCGCCCATCGGCAGCGGTTCTTGTTCGCTTTGTAATTAATTATAACAAAATGTAACGAATGACAGGTGTCCGACTGGTTTAACTGCAACTGCTCTCCCTTTTCTCAACCTCAAAGTGCATTACGTTCTCATAGAAATAGCTTTTGAATGTAACCTTTCTCGCATTGCGAAGTGGGCTAGGGGTTATAACCCCGTTTTGTTTTGTTTTGTTGCTTTTCATGAAACTTTCATGACACTATCATCAAACATTTATACTAAAATGAAAAAGAAGCGTGATAGTTCATAATTCCTTCTAAATAGACCATTTGGAACCTTTGTCACACAGTAAAACTTCAATGAAGTCAGTCTATTACAAGATATGCTTATGCTTTTGTTTGATTTCCAGGAGAAGTTCTACAGTATGATATGGGAACCCAGGAATTTGTATTCTCTCAGGTAATGAACCACATAAGAGTTGTTAAACTTATTTGATGTTTTTCTGACAAATTTTTGTTTTGATACTTAATGTTTTCTGTTTTACATTTATCTAGGTGGGGTCCAGTGCAGGACCTGGATTTGTTAATGTAGGCAATAACTGCTATGTTAACTCTGTGCTGCAGTGCCTCTTCTCTTTAGAAGAAATTCAAAAACTCTGTGTTGATTTAGCAAACCATAACATCAAGGTACGTTCGTTCTTCATTTTATTTTAAGTGAAGATTATAATAATGCAATTCTTGTTTGATGACCTGTAATATTTTTAACTGCAGGGCTCAGGAAATGTGGCAACAGCTGTCAGTCATCTATGGAATTTGAGGAAGAGGGCAAAGGATTTAGCTGTCGCTCCTGTTAAGTTCCTTGTAAGTATTTTGAGTGATGGACTTTCTTAATTTCATTTTTCTCTGATTAAGGGAAGAACACTTCATTTCAATCTGTATACTATTCCAAACTTCTTTTAAGCAATGTTACAGAAGGAATGGCCTGAATTTTTGCCAAAGGAGCAGATGGACAGCTCTCAATTTCTGTATTTCCTGCTTAATTCTTTGCATAATGAACTTCTGGTGAGTCTTGTTTCACCTAAAATACTGTCAAGTAATTTTACTGACAAAGTGACTTATCCTGGTGTAACATGTTGTATTAGATCATACAGCACTTCAAGGAGACCCCTCTTAAAGAGGACAGTTGGCTTTCCCTTATAGTGCACTCTTGGAAGTATAGAGTCAAGTCTCCAATTTCAGAAATTTTTGGAGTTCAGGTGGTCAGACTCACTTCATGCAGTGGGGGCTGCTCTTATGAAAATGTGTCGTGTAGGGACATTGACTTCATTACCACAATTTTTATACCTGAGTGCGAGAGCATTGCCTTGAGTGTCAGTTGCACTTCCCATATGTTTAAATTTTTTCTTACAATTTTTTGAAAATGGAATTGTTATTATATCTTATTTTTTTTTCCCAGGATTGTCTTAGGAGTCACTGCAAGGAAAATTTTTTGACGGATTCTAAGTGTGACTTTTGTAAAAAAGTGGGCACACTTCGTACCAGACTTTTGTTTGGCAGAGTGCCAAAAGTTTTTGTAATTCAACTTGGAAGGTACTCATTGGTTTTATCTATGAAATGCATGCTACACTTTCCTCTCAAGTATTTTTAATTAGACAAACATGCATGCTGTATTATTCTACATCATCAGTTTCTTTT
>NW_026267296.1:383601-390092 GCF_000697945.3 Frankliniella occidentalis | reverse complement strand
GGCCGGCCGAACGCGCCGCGCGGAGCGCTCCGAGCGCGACTTCCGGTATTTTTGTTCTTCGAGATATCGAAGCGCGCTCGGGTGAAATGGTCTATTCATTCTCGCAGGAAACACTGTGTGCAGTGACCACGTTTTCGCTGCCTGACTTCGTGTGTTCTGCGCATGAGTCGCCCGATCAATGTTTGGCAGACCTCGTGCGGAGGAAGGAGAAACTGAAATTCACGCACACGCCATTTTGGATGAAGACAACAGCTAAGAGCTCAAAGGAGCTAAACTTTATCCCTCACCATCCTTGGGTTTTGGTGTGTAAAAGATGGAGCAATCGTACGGGATTGGTATAACAAATCGTTTCGATCTCTTTCTTGATGAAGGAGACGATCCTTTGGAGGTTTTGAAGATTCAGGAGCAAGAAAAGGAGGCGAAGAAAAAGACCAAGATCTCTGAAAAGGAAAACAAGGGCAAACCTGAAATCAAGGCTAAAGTAGCTCCCAGCGAAAGGAAAGGAATCAAGGAAACCTCCAACGTGAAGACCCCAAGCATCGGAAAACCCAAGGAAGGTATGTCATCAAGTTTTACTTAGTAGAATAATCGCGTGTTCTCGCCTCCCCTGGCGACCATGGTGGGGCGAGAACACGCCGGTCTTCTAGCGACCATGGGTGTCCTCTCCTTTCAGCATTGAGTTTTTCTTTGCCAAGTCACGCTTGCTGTGTCTTCTAATACCCGTGCAATACAGTTTTTAAACATCCTTCACGTATTTCGGATGGCGCCTCGTACTTAATGTGTTCACTCAACCCCCCCTTTTTTGTGCGCTGTACTTTACTGTGAGACCTCCCCTTGGGGCCCAAGCCGAACTATGAGGGGATTGGGTTTTTTAACTTACGAGTACCATTACTCGTTAAACTGTTTGCTGTAGTGGGTGTGTTTGCGTAGTAGTTCACGGTGTGTACCTTTGTCCACCACCCCCTCCACCTCTCTCTGATCCATGCCCATGCCTTGGCCCATGCCGTGTATGGTCACAAACCATGTGGTGACCCGCCTCGGGACTAGGTCAAAATGCGGCGTAGTATTCTCGCTCTACGCTCCTCCGTGCCGTCTGTAAGTTGTTCTGCCCCTTATATACCGAAGCTTGTGCTGAGACCTCGTTTTGTGCTAAATGCTGATGGCGCGTTGCTGCGCCCTAACCTACCTTCCCAGTGCCCTCCATCACTTCGGGAGTGGACGCGCGCCGGTTCAAGGCCACTTCGTCGGTTTTGCTTAGGAGTGCACATGTATTGATTAGCACTGCCTTATTTTTCTGAGTCTGGCTGTGATAAATGTGATGGCTGTTAATGTATTGTGATGAGCTTATCTCTTATCTTCCCATTCTCTTTTCATTGTTAGGAATTCTTAGCAAACTTGTCTGAGCTGCTGTGTTTTTTCAGGTTTGAAGGGAAAGGAGCCCCGCATCGGTGGCCCCAGACCTGATGGTCCACGACCTCCTCGTGGAGACCGTCCAGTGGGAGACAGGCCAGAACGCAATGATAGAACGGTGAAGTTCTCTTCTGAATCACGCGAAGAGAGGAACAACAGACAAAACCGTGAAGACCGACCCTTCAACCAATCTGGTGGCGACTTCTTCTCCAGGTATTTATTTTAAATCTCTGCTTATTGCAAGTTGAGTTTGTATTTTGTACCCTTTGTAACTTCTGTGTATCTGCCTGTAGGGACCGTGACTCAGCACCTCGTGGTGATGGCGAACGCTTTGCTCCTCGTGGCCGTGGTGGCATGGGCAGAGGAATGGGCCGTGGTATGCGAGGAGGCAGAGGAGGCTATGACAACCGAGGCAAACGTGAATTTGACCGCCAATCTGGCAGTGACAAGACGTGAGTATTACATATGTTAATTACCTTCATTCGCTGATGGGCATGATTGATTAGTTCAGTGTACTAAATCACAATCGAGATGGGCTGTTGTTTGCCCCTTAGTTCAAGTAGGTGTAACATGTTTTTAGTAGCATAGTAACTATGGTACACAGATTGTTTCATATTGAACGGGTGGTAATTTTGAGTTGCCCAGTTATTGTTATGTGAGTGTACTGTATAAAGGATTTTCCCCCTGTTTGCACTCTGTTCGTCTTGTGCACTTATTGTTCTTCATCTAATTACCTAGGGCATATGTAACTTGCTATGCATTACTCACTGGGGATGTTTCACAGTCTCTGCATGCTGGAACCAGCTTGTGTACTATTGGGCACAGTATGTGCAACATGCAATTACCATTTAAGAAGTTAATATTGCTTCTCGGCTTTCATGCCAGGTGTTGGCTCAGTATCTTATTTTTAATTTGCCGAGTAGTTAAAGCAAGGATTTGTCAGCCAGCTGCCATTACCATTTCAAATTTGGACTATCAGGCTATATCATGGGGATTTATTTCAATACATATATGTAGGGAGTCCTTTCTCAACAAGTCCAGGATATCTTCATAATGACAGCAGTGGTACTTTCAGGGGGGTGAAGGCTGTCGACAAACGCGAAGGAGGAGGCGCACACAACTGGGGAAGTCACCGTGACGACATTGAGTGAGTTAGCCATTTGCACTGCTTTGCATGTTGCTTACGATAGTTCAGAATTACGGCAGTTGTTTCACCTTGCTAGATTTTCTGAGCTTTTTCTGTAACTGCTTATTTTTGTTGCTAATTAACTACATTTTTCTACTCTTGAAGTGAAAATTGTCCTTACAACTTTAAAACTTTCCCTCACTGGAGTCTTCCTACTGCTTTTTTCTTCCTGCTTTTGCCCATGCCTTTTCTGTGGAATAATCTTTTGTTTTTTTGTAGGGAATTGAACTCATCTGCCACGGAGAATCCTGACTGGTCTGAGGCTAAGCCAGAGGACACCAGTGTTGAAGCTGTGTCTGAGCCTAAGTGAGTCTTTTTCTGGATTTTTTATAGATTTCAAACCTTTTCTGTAAATCAATTTTGATCACTAACATTCTATCAATATTCTAGGGAGGGAGAGGCTCTTCCTGCTGCTGCTGCCACTACTGAGGCCGGTGAGGAAGCTGTTCCAGCTGAGGAAGAACCCCAAGAATTGACTCTTGATGAATGGAAGGCACTACAGAAGTCCCGCTCCAAACCCCAGTACAACTTGCGCAAGGCTGGTGAAGGTGAAGACCCATCACAATGGAAAAAGATGTATGCCCTTGACAAGAAAAAGGAAGAACTTGAAGCTGAGGAAGACGAAGAGGTATTCATCATATTTTCTTGGCTCAAGCCTATCATGTTTTCCCTGGTTGATTTTGATGTCTCCCTTCCCTTTAGTTGGAGGAATATGATGTCTCCGCTGAGTACCCCCAGAGGGTCGGACGTCTGAAGCATGTTCTGGATATCGAAGTGGTCTTCGGCGACAGCCGTCGCGGCGGACGTGGTCGCGGTAGGGGTGGTCCCCGCGGCATGGGTCGTGGGCGGGGTGGTCCTGCTGGCGAACCTCGTGGACCTCCTCGCGAGCGTGAATTCGATGCTACTTCTGTGAGTAGAGCAATATCCCAATTTTGTCTTCGTCTTTTCTCACTTTGCCTCTGGCTCGTCCCTCCTTGAGTGTCGACCTTAAGACTCTAACGGCTCTTTTCTGTCTGGTCTTACCTTCTGTCTTCTGTTCTTGCTATCAGTACAATGAGAATTATCAGAGCAGAATAGGATTGCGGGGCAAGGTGAGCGGCTGTGAATGCCTGCTTGCGTGTCTGGCGTTATTCGAAAAGTTCACCACCAAAGGTAACTTACCTTTTATCTCTTTCAGCCCCGCGGTCCTCCTCCCGGTGGTCCGGTTGCTGCTGGACCTGCTGGACCTGCTCCCATGCGCCGCAACGATTTCAACAAGCCCCATGCTCGTCCACCCAAGGTCGACGATGAGCACGACTTCCCCTCTCTGGGCTAAGGCTGCTCGCTTTCCGCTTATAGGATGAAAAACGTTCGGTCGCTACAGGCAGGGTCGCTAGTCAGCTCTTGACAAGAATCCTATTTTTGGACCGCCTGAGGAGTGAACTGTTAGAGTGGTCTTAATTATTCTCGACTCACAATTAATAATGGATCTTGCAATTAACTCATGCCACAATCATTTAACATCATTGATGTGTCCATCATTCATTTTATCCAAACTCATCTCATAAGTGAGTTGTGGTTGTGAGACCCATTATCAGGCTGTCTACATAGTAGTGTTGGACTGAATCCGGTTACATTTTGTAGCTATGGTTTACTTGGTCCATGCAGTTTTTGTGATATATATTTAAATTAATGCCAAACCCACTCGATATCACCCGAAGTACGGTTCTTGTCTCATGAACTGCCAAATGGTTTACAGAAAAGATTGGTCGTCAAATGTACCCAGTGTTAGGTATTTGCCATGTGCAGTCTGGAATAGCCTCAACTTGTGTGCGTGTTCTTTTTTTTTTTTTGCTAGTTTAAAAAATTTTAATTGTGTGCACACTTTTGGGGTGTTAAGGAAAAGTAATTTTGTACTGTAAATCATCGTCACTCACCTTCAGCCCTGTTCAGAATTAATGCATTTGGTGATACAAAATAACTTAACACTTTAAATGATTTTTGTGAACATGGCTGGTTATTTGTACATGCATTTGCCATGTAATAGGCATTTTTATGCTAAGGCCTGGTCTGAGACCAGTTATGGACGGTGGTTGTCTTCTGTGGATGCAAGAATAGGGTTTGGAGAAATCCTCTAGGATTGTTTTATTGTTAGCTGATTTGGCAGCTATCTGGCTGCTGTGTGTCTGTGGTAATCCGCTTGTTTCTGCTATACTTTTGTATTCATGAGCTCTAGGTAGTAAATTGAGTGAAGATGTATTGTTGCCAATAAACTTTAGATCGAAAGATGGTACATGGTCTTCACCAGTCCTCTTCCTATTCTTACAGTTCTGAGAACTTCTTCCACACTGCATGAAGTGATCACCGTTCAAACCCCACTTCTTGTTTAGTAACATGTTAAAGTAGGATTTGCTTCCTCAGATCGGATGTGTCGAAACTGTTAGGCAGTGGGCCGGCGTATCTTGCTCTTTTCATAATAAAATGTGGAAAGCTCTTGTTTGTGGATGTTCTTTATTTTTGATACCACGGTCTTGGAGGTATGTGAAGTTAAAGGGCTTGAATTTCTTTGGGTGTCTGAATTTTTGAATGGAGCATTTACTGGTTTTCTTACAAAGTTTTCAAATTTCATCAAACTGGATCAATGTATAGTTCCAACTACCGATTTTGATCTTTTCAACTCATTGTATGGATAACCTTATGGATATCTTCATAATAACAATGAAGTTGTCCTTGTTTTTACTTATCTTTGGCGTCAACATCATGAATTTGTACTGTACTTACTGGTAAAATAGTCTTATTGATCTGATAGTGGTGTTCAATGCTACAATTAGACCAATTTAAAGTCTTGTCTTCTTAGGATACTGTCAAATCTGCAAGTGTACATAAAGCATTTTCATGTAATAAAAGTAACAGTAGACCTCATCTTGGGTGTTCAAGCAGTTATTCACCTTTTTGCATCTGGAGGATAAAGGTTTGTTCAGAGCATCGAACTCGGGAGGAAAGACTTTATTTCGTGCTTTCGTGCCTTGTGTGTCACCAGACAGCGTTTAAAAGTGGCCGCCGATTGTGCCCATCTGGAAACAGAAGTTCCTTTTCGGAAGGCGGTGCTTCTGCTGATTGGCGCTTGTTTTCGTCTTTAACCGCCACATTTGGAACATGAATTAATGTACTGGTGGGGTACAGCACACTGACAAGTACAGCGGAAGTATTCTAAGAATGCCGGAGTAAGTTTTAGTGAATGTTAAAAGTACACTTATTCATTCTGATTCTGCTCTGATGTTTCAATTCAGAATCTGGATTATTGTTAGAGGTTAGGTCAGGGGGTAGAAATAATTATTGTGACATGTGACCTGTGACCTGTTTATTGCAGGCCTTTGCATTATGTGTCTTTTTCTTCCAGTAAATGCACAAACTGGTAAAATGATTTGATTTGGATTTTAACAGTGGTTTGATTTCAGTCCCGTGAGTCCTGAGGACTTTGGAGCTATCAAATTTGACTTGAGGCAACATAGGTGGAAGTACCGTGGAGAGGGCAATGCCAACATTGCAATTAGTTTGCCAGATGTAAGTAATATTAATAACGCTGTTGAGGCCAAATGTATTTTTCTCTCCTTATAAATATATATACACTTTGATCCTACTTTCAAGATGCTGTTCATATATTTTTTCCTATTATTTACAGCAGAGACAACTTATTCGACTACCAAAGTTCAGGAGCTGTGACAATCCAGGACAAGTGGAACTATGGAGGAGGCTTTCATCAAACAATTCATTTATTTCTGTGGTGATGAAACAGATCTTAGGACCAATGTTTGTTTCTCCACCTTCATTGATTTATCTGTCAATTACTGATATAGATTACTTAAACAATGAATTGGACTCTGTCAGACCAGGTAGACTTATTTAATAGCTTTAA
>NW_026267296.1:367451-382126 GCF_000697945.3 Frankliniella occidentalis | reverse complement strand
TTAGGAAAGAGAATAGTTTTGAGGCTCAAATATTACCAGCAGTTGAAGATGTACCCTCGAAAACAAAGTACATTTTAAAAATAACTGCTGTTGACTTAGATCCTAAACCTCTATCTTGTATCAAGACACATATGCAAAGGAATGAATTGGTACAAGACGCCTGCAGAGGGACTTCATCTTGATGGAAATGAAGTTTTGTGCTATGATACTTTACGCTATATGTAAGTTTTCTTGTGTCGTTTTTTTCAAAATGGAAAGGCGAATTTCCGCAATTTGCTAATTTGAGATAAAACATTAAGTAATGATGATTTGATGTCATCAGCTGATCGAAGGTCATACTTTTTAGACCTCAAAGAGGCCTAACTATGACTTAAAATAATCTGCTGTTAAAAGTTTTACCAAGTTGCTTCATTGTCACTTAACTGTGTGGGCTGTACATATGAGGCAGAGGCTTTCAATTGGTGAGAGACAGCAAGTTCTGGTGTACCTAATTCATTTTTTTACGAAAGAAACAATTGCGAAATTATTGCTAATAAAGTGGAAAAGATAGTCAAAATCGAGGAAAAGTCCTTCACGAAAAAAGTGATTGCCCGGTAGTGGCGGCGGCGTGCCGTGCTCGATTGTGTTGTTCCTGTCACCTCGGCAGAGGAGGGACGGGGAACGGGAAGGCCCCCCCTCCTCCCATCCTCTCTTTCTCTCTCTCACCAGGGACGACAGGGGAGGAGGGAGCCTGTCGAAGTGAGAGAGGCTCGATGACGACCTCGGCTCCACTCCGCTCCGCCGGTCTGCTGCTGTAGAGGCTGTAGAGCTGCCTGCACAGCACAGCGCGCCGAGGCTCAATCCGTAGCGCCAACCTTCCTGTTCCCTGTTCCGTGGTGTTGAGCTCCGTACACAGCTAACAGAAATAAAAATAAGTAAGACAAATACGTAGCCAGGAGAGAGGGGGGGGGGTTGTACACTCTAAATCCGCGATGTCCCGTAGGTAGGCCTGACCCCCAAAACTAGGCGATTTATGTCGACTATCTGCTGGACATCTTCTGGTCTTCCGGGTAATTGCATGGGCACTGTGGGTGGAATGCCTGTGGACTCATACAGCAGATTTTCGACATAGGTCGCCTAGTTTTGGGGGTCAGGTGACTTTGTCGCCTACCTGCTGGACACCCCGGATTTACAGGGTAGGGGTAGGGAGACTCTTGGAGCCTCGAGGCTCCCTAGGTCACTGTATTCTTAGATAAAGTTAAGGTCCTGACTGAGCATCGAGCAGAACAAATTAAACCACCCGCCTTCAAGACGATTCCGCACAGCGTTTTCTCGTTCCCTCTCTCTCTCACCCTCACCCTGAGGTGGTGTCCTGTGAGTGCGACAAGGAAAGAAGAACGAAAGTGCTGTGCGGAATGGCCCTGCTTATCGCATCGGTGTAGCTTTGCAGTCAGCAATTCCTTGGCTCTCCAGAATTCGGGCGATGCCCCCCCCCCTCCCCAATCGTCTCGTGAGCCGCCTGAAAAGTAGGCAATTTGTGTATATCAGTGATCCACGGTGCACCCCCTCTCTTTTCCTCTACCTCTGTCAGCCGGACCTTTATACCGCGCTTGCCAGAAATCCTCCCGAATCGGAATCCCTGTCAGTAACTGAAAATCGATTTGTCATTACAATTTGTCGAGGTATCGAATAGTTTCGACAAATCCTCCTCCGGGTCAACTGTCGGTAAGCTGACTGGGGAATGTCACCTGGTTTGACGTTGACGTCACCCTTTGGCCTCTCCGTACATCTAAAGTAGCTCCCACAGACGTTCCCCGAGGTGGCGCGACGTGAAGCTGCTGGGCGACAAACGCCCTCTCGCTCGCTCCCGACGCTCCCGCACTCAGGCGCTCTGGGCGGGCCGCCGGCTCCGCTCAGCTGCTTGGCGGGTCGGCCTACCCAGCGCGTAGCAGGCGCTACCATGGGTGGCGTCTTTTGAAGCGTTCATTGTGGGAATGTGGGTGCACCTGAAACCATTGCCGGTCCATTCGTCACTTCTGCATTGAACCAATATCTCGAAGTTGGTAAGCCAGTCGAAGCGGGCCTGAGTGGCCTCCCAAGACACGTTTCCTGGTTGTCTTGACATTGTTTGGTTTTCGATGTTAGCTTTTTGCATGATGGTGTCCGAGATTCCCCCCACCCGCCCGCCCCCTCGCAAAGTGCACTTGCCTGTGTAAAAGTCCTGTGCCAAAGTAGAGAAAAAGTATACAGCATTCCCGCACAGGTTGTTGTATACCACATGATGCACGTACCGGGTGTAACTGTGAATACGCAGCAGTGTTGCGGGCTTGCCTACTCTTTACACCCGTAAGGGGCCATGGCACTTGCGGCCATATTGAATACATATGCAATCCCGCAACACTTACACAGTTACACCCGGTACGTCTATACTGTAAAGCCTATAAGGCTCCATGTTAAGAATTCCTGTACTCCGCACTCGAAACACCGTACTTAGCAAGTACAGGCCTACAGGAAGACCGTGGAACGGGTTGACCAATGAAGCACTGGCCAACTCCCTGCGCTTCTTTTTTCTCATCCAGGGTGCGAGATGATATTTATCGTGCGGGTGACGCGGACGATCGTGTTCTGCTGCGGCGCGTGCGGGCGCGGCGGCTACGGCCTCCAGCAGCCTTGGTGACCGGCCCGGCCAGCCTTTGGGCCAGCCGCTGCGATCGCGGACTGTACAGGCTTCAGCCATAGGTTCCGCTTGAGTCTTCCTGACGCCTGCTCTGGAATCTCAAGTGTCGTACAGTATGACAGTTTAAACTGCAGTACGAATGGTGCTGTAGTACCATTTGTGTACTACACTTAAAACTGTAGTACACAAATGGTACTACACTTAAAACTGTAGTACACAAATGGTACTGCAGTTTAAACTGTTATACTGTACGACACTTGAGTTTCCAGAGTGCGAATCACATGCGCATTTTCCCAAGTCGGCTGCGTATGACAGAGGCGTCGGTGAATGAACTGCAGCTGGAGCCCGTGCGGGCATGTGCGGGGCGCTGTGTGTATGTATGTAAGGGGAAGGGGGGGGGGGGGCTGACACTGACACATCACACACGAGAGTGGACGGGAGCCTCGCTGTCTGTCACGCCTTCGCAACTCCTGCCATAACCTTCCAACTCATCCGCGGAAGATGAGT
Organism: Frankliniella occidentalis; assembly: GCF_000697945.3. Taxonomy (NCBI): domain Eukaryota; kingdom Metazoa; phylum Arthropoda; class Insecta; order Thysanoptera; family Thripidae; genus Frankliniella; species Frankliniella occidentalis. The sequence continues at coordinate 378,963 of NW_026267296.1, read as the reverse complement.
GCATACGGGGTGCTGTCGAATTTCTGCAGGCGTGCACTGAGCGAGTTATTGGCAACTCGCCCACACGCGTGCATGCGGAACAGTGCGACTATGAAATTCCACGTTTTTTTAAAAATATTTCTATCTTCCTCCGCTTCCGATCATCCACACTGTCAGCCGCAGACAATGAAACGATTGAAACACATTCATTCTTTCAAATTCTTAACTAGCCATATACATCCCCGCATTTTTTCATTTAAACTTTACCAGATAGTTTATTGACCGATTTGGGCTGTGTTTGGCAGATCCAGGGTTGCTCTGCCTCACACTCACTTGAGTCGCTTTTCGCTCTGTCTGATAGCTGATGTAAACGATTTTATTCTATATTTACTTGTAGTTGTTCTATTCACTGCACTGTAATTCGAAGTGTGATACTTTTTACACATTTTCGTGTGATAAAATGTCTTAGTGTGATTCCCACGATTTATCACTCCTGGGGAAGTGATGAATTCTTATCACAAATTTTGTGGGATAATAATTGCAAAATAATGCAATGATTCCGGATTCATCGCAAAACGGTGTGATGAACATTGCACGAATGATACCCTCTAAGTATCGCTCAAATAAGTTGGCCATCACAAATATAAGCAATGAATTTAATGTCGTACTTTTTCTGCGATGACCATCACACCATCGTGCAATATTTCTGTATCACATAGATAAAACGTTCAGTCAGTATCCTAAGTCTGATTTACCGTGTGTTAAATGAATCGTCTGCTAAAAGTGTCCCTTTCTGGATCACCCTACCTTCCGCCGCGGTGGGGCTGTGTCATAACCATGCGGCCCGGCCCCACTTTGAACACAACGGCGAGCGCCGCCGCCCCCCGTCCGTCACGCGCCCCCGCACGTAACTCCCGCACGTTTCCCGCGCGACAAGTCGAACCAGGATAAGTTCGCGCCGAGTTCGTCCTGGGCGCGGGGCCTAGGCAGGCAGGGCGGCTCCTGCTTACGTAGTGGGCGCGAGCTTTTGTCCGGTCGTCCCAACCTGCAGGGCCTCCGCCTCCCCCCTCCTCCACCTCTCCCTCTCTCTATCTCTCTCTCCAGCAGCGGGACCAGAGACTAGACGCGTGTGCGATTTCGCGCACGAGTTGGGCCGGCGGGCCTAGAGGCGGGGGCTGGCCGGGCTGGCCGGGGGTGGGTGCGTGCGGCCGGGCCACGTGACGGGCTGTTGGAAAACGTGACTGGGGCTGCGCGGCTGCGCGGCTGCGCGGCTGCGCGGCTGCGGGGGCCGGCCGGGGAGGCTATTCACTGCCGCGATAAAGTGCCGGCCCTATAGCGTCCGTCGCCTCCTTCCGTGCGTCCGAACGCCCCCCCCCCCTCTCCCTCCTCCCTCCGGCATCCCTCTCCTCCCCGACCTCGTCGACCTCGTCGATGTCGTAAGGTGTGTGTACGTCTCCAGCGACGTGGACCTCGCGGGGCTTGGTCTTTTGTTTGCCGCCGCGCCGTGCTTGGTATTGTCGCTATCGTTCGCTCTTTGCCGCCGCCATGTAAGCCCTGTGGTTGGTGAGCCCCACACCTTCAGATACCGTATCAGCAGCTGCGAGTTGAATGACTTTGCGTGCAATAGGTGTCGTGGCGCGGTGGGGTGTTGGGTATGTGTTGGTGTGGGGGGGCGGCGGCGGCAGTGGGACGAGGCTAAGTTTATGAAGGGCGTGGTCCACGTGCTTCGCCATGCTTCGGCGTGCTTCGTCGTGCTTCGCTGTGTCCACCCCGGCCGCGGGGCAGGTAGGAGGTAGGGGGAGGTGGCGTGATGGTTCTGGTGGGGCTCGTGACTCAACTCCTCAACTTGGCAGGAAGCCCGCCCGGAAGGCAAGTCCGCGGGCCACAGGCGGGCCACTCTTCGGTTTCGTTATTGTCTCCTTCCCCTCCTCCTCGTCCTCCTCCTTCCCCTCGTCCTCCTCCCCCTCGTCCTCCTCCCCCTCGTCCTTCTTCTCGTCCTCCCTCCCCTCGTCCTCCTCCACCTCGTCCTCCTCCCCCTCGTCCTCCTCCCCCTCGTCCTCCTCCCCCTCGTCCTCTTCCTCCCCCCGTCCTCCCCCTCGTCCTCCCCCTCGTCCTCCTCCCATTCCCCTCGTCCCCCTCGTCCTCCTCGCTCTCCTTCCACCTCGCTCTCCTCCGCGTCCTCGTCCTCCCCAAATCCTCCTCCAATTCTCCTCCTCCTCGCTCTTCGTCCTCGTCCTCCAGCGTTCGCCGATCTACCCGCCCCCGTTATGAGACATTCCAGAGTGTCGGGAAAAGGGGGGGGGGGACAAGAGCGTCGTATTGTTTTACCACCTCCGATGAGGGAAATTGATCTCCCCCTATTTTGATCTTTGTCGAGACGCCTCTTCGGCGGCCGGGCCGGCGCGGCGGTGGCCCGGAGCGCCGTGGAGGTGGGCAAACCCCGGCGCTCGGCCGCAAGCCAACCCGGGCGCTGCCTACCCACACGGCGCTCACTCAGCCAGTCCACAATCTGCGGCGTCTGAGCTTGATCCGCTGTTGTAATTCCTTCGCCCGCGTGACATGAAGAGTTCGAGGAGAGGGAGTTGAATCGCGCCTCACCCGCGCGTCCTCTCCACCTCCACCAAGTCGAGTCGAAACCTTGCAGAGCCTCGCAATAAAACTTCCGAGTCTGCAAAGCAAACAATTCTGTGGCTTATTGGCGGGACTACACACTACACAAAATGTATGTTTGCTGTATTAATTTCGCACTGACAAACATCAAAGGTGGCAATCGCAATGCTGCCAATTCCACGCCAACGACAGTGCTCTCCCCGCCCCGGGACGGGACGGGCGTTTCCCCCGCGCCGATATCAGTCCCGTAGGCTCTCTCAGGTGTTTGCCTGAGACCGCTTGACTTGTCGCGGCGCGAAGGCGTGAGGCGCTAGAACTTATCTTTTCACGCTGCGCGAGCAAGCAATTATTCCGTCGGGCGAGCCGCTCATCCCCCCCCCTTACACACACACACACTTCGAGCGCAAGATTGTGCGAGAGAGCTAGAGCGAACGGAGATCCGTTGAGAACACCCGCGCACACTTGCAAGTATTTGACTTGCAGTTCCACATTTATTAGTGTTGAGCAGTTGAATAACACTTAATTTATCAGTGAAGGAGGGGGTGTTCACCACTATCTCTCGAGTCGTAACACCTCTCTCTCTCTCTCTCTACATACCTACGCCACTGGTTCAATGTATCCGCCCGGACGCGCGCGCGCGGGTTTTTGTTTTTGTTTTAAGAAATAAACAACCTTAAACCGGTAGGTGTGTGCAAGGGACATACGCAAAGAGTGGCGCTGAAGGTGGCTGGTTGGTTCGAACACCGATCGCTCTGCGAAGTCTTTGTTTTTCTTTGTCCGTTTCGCTGTCGCCCTCCGTGATCCGCTTCCACTGGGGAGCCTGTGCCAGTGCGCTGTGCAGTGTCGTGCGCCTGCCAATAGCCTATAATCGCGAGGGGCGGGGCCGGCGGGGCGCGAGGCGACACCACCGCGGCCGCGCACCGCCGGTTTTCTTATTACGGACAGACTGGATCTTGGCGACGACTGGCATTCAAAAGGAGGTCATCGGAAGAGCGTTGCGCCCTGCAACGCCTCGCCATACCAGCCACACTGCCACAAACAATTTGAGCAGAGTCGTTTCCACTCGGCAGTTCTCGGTGGGCCCACATCTCCCGATTTCATATGATCTGCTCATGATTTCAACTGGATTTCCTTTGATTCCAGCAAAACGTCCATTGGTTCCAGTTGAATTTCAATTGTTTGATTGATCTCCTAAAATTTCTAGTCAATTCCACAGAGTTTAAGTGAATTCGACTGACTTTCAATGAATTCAAATTATTTTAATTGACTGAACTTTGAAGATTTCCAGGTGATTTTCTAGTGATTTCAAATGAACTCGAGGGATTTCAGTGCGATTTCTGTCTAATGCGAACGAATTCAAGGCGAGTTCCTGTGAGGTAGGCCTTAATTCGGCCACCATATTCTTACCTCCAGCATAACTGCCCAGTGTCAATGCCGATCATACCGTGCGTTTTGTTCTTTGGCCCTCGGGAACTCAGGGCTGGCTTGGACGCGTGTGTGACTAACGCGCGATCTACGATGCTGACATGAGTATGTTTAACGACGCCTGTTTAATGTTCGCTGTATTACGTTTAATTTTTCAGCAGCACAGCAGGAGTAGCAGTAGAGCTTTCTACGGAGTCCTCAATGCAATGTGACCCTGTCTGTGTGCATACGATCCTGGTTCTGGTCGTAGTTGGGAGTTCTGGATGAGGCGGACACCACCGGATAGCTTGGCCGCCGACTAGGACCAACAACCAACAGGTAGGCATCCGAGGCACCACTACTACCGATCCCCAAAAATTGGAGCGGCAGAGACGCGCGGGGGTGAACATGACAGCATGCGGGTGGGCGACGACCACTCAAGGGCAAGCTCGTGGTGGGGGCAAACAGAGGACAGGGCCGTGGGTCAGGGTGCACCGCGGAGGCCCCCGCGGTGCGGAGACGTGCACGCCCGGCCAGCCTGGCGCACGGTGATCCACGCGTCCACGTCCACAGAGAGAAGTTAATTTTTCGTGGCAGCCGCAGCCATCAAAATTTCAATACCTACCATGAAATCTTGTTCGGCCCGTTCATAGGCATCAAAAGTTGCGTTGCTGTAAACGAAATGATGGTTGCTGTAACCCAAAGTTTGGCTCTTGTGATTATTTGATGCCCATGACTGACCCGAGGTATCGAACAATTTTTTTTCTGGTTGCAACGAAAGATTTCCCTCCATTCGGGAGTGGCTGTTGGGCGGCGCCCGGTCTGCTCTGACGAAGCGCTCTCTCGTTCGCGACGTCAGCCCCCTTCATCCCCGAGGTGGAGCGGCGCGCCTTTCCAGAAACACGACAATAATCAATGGCAATAATAAAATGATAAAGACGTCCTGGGCGGGGCTTCGGGCGTCGCGCCGTTCATTGTCACTCGGCGCCGTGACGTGACGCGGCCGTGACGAACGGGGCGGCAGCCAGCGACCGTGTGTAACGAACTGCGTGTCACGGTATTGTGACGAGTGTGTCGGGAGGGAGAAAATGGTGGCCGCTCTCGCGGAGAGGCTGGCATTGGCAATCGCACGCTTTTATTTTCGACTGGACTTCGGGCGAGACTTCAACAAAACTGGCGAGTTTTGACCATGACTTACGTTGTTTTCATACCTTTTATTTTGAAAACGCCGTGTGCTTATTCACTCACGTAGTCTCTAATAAGAACATGAAATAATAACAAGTCTTAGCCTAAAAATTCCTATTTTTCACGACCAGAGAATCGTTTTACTGAAACAAGAATGGCTGTCGTAAAACAGAGTAGGAAGCCATTTTGATTTAAAACTATTTCTGTAAATGAAAGAAATGAGACGATTTAAATTATTATTTTTTTCTTTTCGTTGAAACGAATCTTTGTGTGTTTTAGCAAAGACGAGTCAGGACATACTCTGACCAAGTTTCTGGATTTCTCATGAGCAAACGCGCGTGTGTGTGAGGGGAAAAGGGGAGTGGTGGTGGGTGGGGGTTGGATTTCCACAGCGCATCAAAGGCTTTGCAAAGCGACCCTAAAGCAAACAATTCATTTCAAATGGCGGCGTCACGTCGTCTGCTGCGCAAAAGAAGGGCACGTGCCCGCTCTCACGTCGAGGGCCCGGCCGCGGGCCGCGACCAGACCAGTGAAATACGACGCTTTGGCACAAACAGATGTTTATCTCTCGAGTTGTACTACACGCGACGGTACTATGCTGACAAGATATCGGTGTTTATTTGAGAGATAGGGTGGCGATCGGGCCACCGTCGACCGTAGGAAGAAGGGCCGCCCGGACGGCCCGAAAACAAGTCGAACAATCATTTTTGTTTGTCTGCAACTTCACACTGTATTTTCTTTCTTTTTTTTGCATCCTGGCGGAGGCAGAGCATAGCGCACGTCATCGTAAACTCGACAACTATTTTCCAAGACGCTACTTGAAAAAGCGTGTTCGAGGAAAGTACTCGTCGTCGAAAGTACGCCTTCTGGGTAGGGGAGGGGGTTATAGGTAGGGTAATTCGTTTGAACGGGAATAACCCAACCACGAATTACTTGTCGAGGCGCTATCGTTTCGTCGCCGTAGCTTGAATCAAAAAGACCATACAAACATTCGAACTAATGGATTTTTCGACGTGTCGACGTCGATTCGACTTCGGTGAAAACGATGCGCCGTGAGGCTTACTTGAAAATTACGCCCCACTCAGCAAAACAAACAGGTGCTCAGCACCTTGAGTCCCAAAGACATTAACAGGGGTGGCATTTCATAGAAAGTCACGTGGGACTCAACGTGTTAAAGGAATCTTGCTGCTTGAGGAGTGTAACAATATGTCCCACTTACTAGAAAAACTGTCACGTTTCTTAGCGCCGGAGAAAACGTTTCTCGCCTTAAGGGGGCAGACCTGTGTAATTGCAAGATTATTTATCAAACAAAATGTATAAACCACAGGGAAACGGACGAAATACCTTCTAATTGATGAAGAATTGGGCTACAATTTGATATGTATAGTAGAAGATTGTAACCCTCCGGGAACATGTTCTTTGACATATAACCGCATATAACAGACGGGCACATCACTCAATGGCGTGCACGATTCTGGCCGAACGGGTGGACCTGAGAAAGTGACAAAACGTGTCATTTAGTTTTAAAAGATACCTCTATGGCGTGATGAGCAATTTTGCAGTTTTTTAGTTAGCATTTTTTAAAAGAATACCAAAGTTTTATGAAAAATTGGGTTGAAAATTGACAATTTTTCTCCCAGTTTTAATACCTTAGATGTGGCTAATCGGAAATCGCTCTCGTGACGCCGTAGAGGCATCTTTTAAAAGCAAATTACAATTGTGTTCGCTGTCTCTGGTCCATCCGTTCGACTGGAATCGTGCCCGACACAAAAAAAGTGTAACCGCCTTTTTGAAGGCGAAGAAGAACCGAGAAGACCATGTTCCGGAAGGGATCACATCTTTCCTCCAGGTCAATAATTCATCATCAATAAGAGGGTACTTCATCCATGTCGCTGCGATTGGTGGTTTTCTCAAAATAAATCCGACAAACGGAGTCATGTTTTCTTAGAGTTATTCTTCCATGCAAGAAAAATACCAAACCAAAAACGTCGGTTTTTATCTTTTTTTCTCTCACGAACCCCCTTTCCCCGTCGTGGCCGTTAATTACTCGCGGGAGGCTGCGCCGTACGCGGAGTGAAATTTAACAGTGCCTTAACCCGCCTTAACGGTGCGGAGCGGGGCTCGGCGGAGCCCGGCGGAGCCCGCAGCACGATCTAATGACATTTACTCCGTACTCGTGAGCTCGGCTCAGCCCGTCCTGCAGCGCCGCGCAGCGCCCATACCGGGTGTGCCCGGCCCGGGCTCGGGGCTCGGCTCGGCGCAGGCTTAGGGCGGTCACGACACGAAAGCTCAGCCCAAGTAGAACGCACTGGTGGCGGGGCGGGGCCGCACCGTGTGGTGCAGCCCGCGCGGCCGCGGCCCTGCACAGCCCAGGCCTATTCCAGTTAACAGTGTTTCTTGCGAATTATCTCCCAAGTTAATGGTCGCACGCCCGGCGGAGGGGTGGTGGCGCCAGCTACGCCAGCTACGCTAGCTACGGAGATGTTTTGCTTCCGCGTCGAATAAGCAGCGTTAGTGCGCCATTGCGAAAGCCCTCGCCCTGGCCAGCGCGAATCCCAATGTGGACCTGAAACTGTGTGCAGTTTGTTGTGTGCCCGAGGCGCCGCGCGGCCGCCGTGCCGGCGCAGAGGGGCCCTGCTCGCGCGAGCTAGGCGCAAAGATATCCGAAACGATGATCCCATAGAAGGGTTATCGCTGGTATTGATACGACCCGCCCCCCCGGTGCTTTCCATTATAGGGGCCAAAGTCGTGTTGACCGACATAAAAATAAATGCCTTGCGTCGACAACATGGGGATTAAATGTGTCTTTGTTCGCCGTTGTTGCCAAAACGATTGCGCTTCCCTTGTAACCTTACATAAAGGACGTGGCGTCTCATACCGATGAACCAAGTTGTGCACTTCAAGTGTTCAACGGTTCAACACGGTAGATGTGCACTTGTAAGTACATGACTCCTCTGTTCTGTTGCACAGGTTGCACACTTGGACGCTCATTGTGTGAGAAGTTTTGAACAATAAGCAACTGCACAGTCTGTAGTCCCACACCAAGTGTTGACCGGCTGTACACTTGGTTTATCAGTAAGCCATAGGGTCGAATCATCCTCGTTCAATGGATGCTTCGGATCCCTTGTACGTTATACAAATCTAATCTTTCGCAGTTCGAATACTGCCGTTTGTAAGGAACTAAGAGTGCTCCGGACCGGGCCCTAGCCCCCCAGTCCGGCCCTGGCTCACCTTCCTGCTGCCATAGGGTCCAATCATCCTCGCCTCGGAGCGCGTGCAAATCGGTAGACGCGGCTGCTGGGCTGGGGGCCATTAGGAGCAATTCGATAACGATAAATTGAATGTTGGAGCTCCAGCCTCCGCTCCAGCCTCTACTCCAGCCTCTACTCCAGCCTCTACTATCCAGCCTCTAGCCTCCGCTCCAGCCTCTGCTCCACACTAGGAAAAGTCACAAAGCATTGCTTATTTGTATTACAATGATTGTATTACAAGCATTTTAGTATGAAGCGAAATTCTTACGTAGGTTGCGCAGCAAAGCTTTGTAAAGCATCTACCCTTCACTCTACCCTTCACTCTACCCTTCACTCTACCCTTCACTCTACCCCTCACTCTGCCCTTCACTCTATCCTTCACTCTATCCTTCACTCTACCCTTCACTCCAGCATCCTCTCCTATGCCACTCCAGCCTCCACTCTACCCTTCACCTACCCTTCACTCTACCCCTCACTCTACCCTTCACTCTACCCTTCACTCCAGCATCCTCTCCTATGCCAGTCCAGCCTCCACTCCTATCTCCACTCTACTTTCCTCTGCCGCTGGAGTGACCGCGGCGGGTGTACCGCTAATGTCAGTGTTTCAGCCACTGGTATAGTTTATAGGCCCGCGCAGGGACGTGCGCAACGGAGAGCAGAGCAAACCCGTCGGCGGGCGGCGGGAGACGTTTAATGCACGCTAAATGTATTTGTATGTTTTTGAGCAAACTTTCGTGCCAAGTTAAACCTACTTTTTCCGTTTCATACAAATTTGTGCGCAAAGGTGCATGATTTTGTAGTACAAATGAATGCACACAAAGGGGTTCCAACTATCGTAGAAATGTTTGAAAAAAATTTGATTCCTTGGATTTGTTTACCTACCTCTCAGATCTTTCGGTCCACACTACACTGGAAAAACTAATGTTACTATGGTAACGTTTCATCATGTGACCAAGACCGGTAACGTTTCCTGATGCGACCTTATCCCATGCAAAAGGATAGGGCCATCACAAACTGGCTGCATCACCAAACGTTACCTGGTGTGGTCGCGTCAAGAAACGTTACCTCGGTAACGTTAGTTTTTCCAGTGTAGGGTTGTTAACGTTAATACGAAAAAATAACGCGATAACGTTACTCGCTTAGTCGGTTATCGTTACCGCGATAACGTTTATGGTTTTTGAAAAAGTAACGCGATGACGCTAATTAACGGCATTAACGCCGTTAGCGAAAATAATTTTTAATACTTAAAAAAAGCTGTCTTTCATTGTCCCTCCACTGGAAGTACAGGGGTGTTGATAAAACATTGATTTTAATGTTTCTGCTGAGGCACTAAAGATATGTAAGTTGCTAAAAGTTAGTGCTAAACTATTAGCGTCAAAGGTGCAACTTTAAAACTCAAGACATTTGCTTTTCCAGTTTTGTTTCAAAGCCTCATAATAATGCTGGACAGTGAAAAGCTGCATTATACTGAATGCAGTGGTAAGTGTTGATATTGCATCGCCTGCTTCTGGCGCCTTTGGTGCATTAAGTGCATTAGGGAGCCATTTGCGAAACAGCCGGGCCAATCTGATGAAAAGGCGCGTTGCACCAGCACCGCACCAACGCCAGCACGAAAAATGCATAGAGAACGAACTAGAGTGAGTGTGAGCGAGTGAGTGAGACCACCTGGGGACTCGAGCCGAAGCGATCGTGAACGATCACCATCGGGTCAGGTTATATTGCTAAATAACACATGAACACCACCTCCACCTCGCTCCACCACCTCCACGAACAACAACAACAAAAGGACATTTCGAAACTCGGTCGTGCGCAGCACAGAGAGCAGTGTACCTGACCGCAAGCGGCGAAGGGCCGGGGGCCTGGCTGCGGGCTTGGGCCCAGCCTGCCCTGCCAGACCCCCTTTCTCCCCCGCTCCCCGCTCCCTTAGCCCCCATTTCATTCCTGTTATTTGCAGATTGCCCCGCTGGGGGTCGGTGCGGTGGAGTGCAAACTGTTTTCGTCTCTCCTTGGGCCCACTTCTTATGGCCCCATCCGTCTAGACGAGCGCGAGAGGGGGCCGGTGACGGGGAGATGTGCGCTGCGCAGAGAGAACCCGGTCCTCCCGCCGCACTCGTGGAGAGCGGCGCCTTCAGAATGCTCACTCGCATGGGCTGGTGGGTGCCAAATCAAAATCGAGTCGTTACTGCAGTACGGGAACGCGACGAGCATTTCTCTCTTTTAATCAACCCTCTATCCCCCGTTCCCCTACTCTCTCTCTCTCTCTCTCTCTCTCTCTCTCTCTCTCTCTCTCTCTCGACCGTTGGTTCTGCTCAAATGGCCGTGCCGGCACGAGCGCCTCTGCCAGGTACGCAAGTCCTAGGTCTCGGTCTGAGAGCAGTTCTCCGCGAATGGGTCACTTTCGTGTCCACGCTCTATTTCATCGAAATCTTAACCGATCTGAACGATTTTTTTTGCTATATCTGCGTCTTCAAACTAACTAAACACAAAACAAATGTTACTTCGACATTAGAGTCATCCCCTCAAAAGATATTTGAACGGAAAGGGTCGAAAATGTAAGATCCGTAACCATTTTGCATGTCCACAACTCCCGATTTCGGACTTCAACTTCTCTGTAGGCCGAGAGGGGATATGAAAACTGATTTCCGCAGGTGGTCTCGTGTTCTACACACATGAGGCTATGTTCTCACACTTGGCCCGTCTCCAGAAAGTCACAGATGTCTTTACACGACTGGCTCAAAAAATGTCCTCCATGGAAAGGTAACAAAAGTCATAAAGCCAGTTTTTGCCACTTTTCTACCGCAAAACTTAACGTACGACAACCACGAAACTTCCCATAGATAGAGTTATGTGTCCTCCACTAGACAACACTTCAAACGCAGGTGAGGCTCGACTGGTTCGCCGCCTATACTGACTAGAACACTTAAAAACTGTTAGTGTCAAGCATAGAGTGTAAGATCCGTGCACTCTTTTGCGAAGTTTCTATTGCGAATTTCGATGAGGTTCAAACGGGGTTGTGACCGTGTTGTCAGCCTGACGCAAAATACGTCTCGCCCTTGCCGATCGGTCGTCTCGTTCGTCTTAAA
>NW_026267296.1:364047-366111 GCF_000697945.3 Frankliniella occidentalis | reverse complement strand
TCTCTCAGCGTAGGATAGACGGGCGTCCGACAAGGACGGCCAATGCGGCTGCGGCTGGGTGACTCACCTGGCCTTGCCTGCGCTGTGCTGAGCGCCGGCTGAGCGACGACAAGAAGACGAACAAGAAGGAGAGATGACAGAAAGGACATAAAAACAAGATGTTGAGTAGAAAGGCAAAGCACTAAGGAAGTTTTTGTTTCTTTTAAAAAATTATGAATAAACCTAACCTACCCCGACGACGATATTCCGTCGTACACAATGCTGAGTTTTACACCGATGTTACATCAATATTACAATATTTCTTCAACATTACTTCTTGTATTACCACGGTGAAAACAATGTCTTATTTATTTTTGAGGATAAATGAAGAACTTTGAGGACCTCCCGATATTTGAAGAAAACTCAGATTTCGCCTTTGAGGAACCCCATCAAAAAATGAGGAAAAATCCCTCATTTTTTCAGGGCACTTTATCAAAATCTAAGGAGCTTTCCTTAAACCAAGGGAGTTTCTCAAAATTTTCCGGGACAAGTAGAGCACGCCGATTGTTTTGACCGTGACCAATATTATTCAATATTCCTACGTACACGGCCAATAGGAGTTGAAACCGCCCTTTTGTTGGCGCCGAAGGGAGCATCGCACCCACGCACTGCGGGCGGTACCGTGTACGTGACGCTGCCATGCCCATGGTGAGGAGGGGTGCGGCCCTTACGTTCAGGCCGACCAGCCTCCAGTGGAAAATATGCACTGAGTAGTCACTTAGCTATCGCCGTGACGTGGCGTCCGCCCTGCCGTGATGACAATATCAAATCGATTCTGTCCGAACTATTTTTCAGTTTACCTTATCTTTGCTGTGTGCAACATGACATAACCCTCGCGGATGCGCCCAACCCAACAATGCATCCCTTAGTAGACCCCTCCCAGTCGAACGCGTCGCAGGAAAGGGGGGGAGGGGGGGGGAAGGGCTGGTCCAGGGGGTGGCGGCTGGGTGCCGAGTCGAGCCGAACCCGATCCCACCCGAGCCCGGCCGAGCCGAGCCGGTAACCTTGGCCCTTGTCTCTTGGGCCCGGCCAGTAGGGTGGGTGGCGCCCGCCCCGTTGTGTTGCGGGTGTGCCTACTCGCTCTCAGGTGTTGTGGCGCCTCACGACCAGAAACGAGTAGGAGGAACCTCACTGGGGCGCGTGTGTTTGTGAGCGAAGCACAAGACGCACGCGAGAGTACCTCGCGACCGCACTTGGGAACCTTCAGTGGGCCCAAGTCCTTAGCCTATACACGGTAAAAAAGAATCTCTTGGAATTCAACCAGATGCCTTGGAAACTGTTTTGAAAACCTAGTAGATCGCTTTAAATCCAAGATGTAATTTTTACCGTGTAGGCCACCCCTTTCCGTCCACGCAGTCCCCTATCGCCCTCCTCATTGTTCCTCCGTCGTCTTATTCTTCTGATTTTGCTTGATATTAATCTGTCTTTCTGTTGGATGACCTCAGCGTGAGCTTTAGCGTAGCTTCGTGAGTGTTTTTCAGCGCAGCACTCGCCCCTCATGTCCGTCCGCGAAACAGAGCAGTGGCGCCACACTATTCTGATCAGGCCATAGACATGCTGGACCTGGCACCCTTATTGGCTGCGACCCACCCACGCCCACACTCTAGTTTGCACCAAGGAATTCTTTAAATAACGAACCTCTCGATCCGAAATCAGTTAAGGCTGTCTAACACACACACACGCAACGCTGTACACACTAATGTGTAGCTGACTTTCAAAAGCTGCTTTAGACCACCTCTCTTTCCAATTTCAAAAGGAATTTTCACTGTCGTCACCGGCATAACATAAACTTTAGTTTTCGCGTAGCCCGGTCCGTTTCAGACTCCCATTTCCCGTCGCAGCCCTTTAGTCGGCTGACTAAAGGGCTGCTGTCAGCCTCCCGTTTTCCTCGTTGCTCTACGCATCCGCTTGCTTCCGTGGCTTTCCCCCACCGCCATGCCCAGTCAGTACACCACCTGATCCCCTTTTCCACCGCTTCAGCAACCTCCCCCTCCTCTTCAGCCCCCGTCCTCGCAGCTCTGCCCC
>NW_026267296.1:354949-363887 GCF_000697945.3 Frankliniella occidentalis | reverse complement strand
GGCTGGGGGAGCGGCGGGGCGGGGCGGGCAAGGGGTGGGAGGCCCGCCGGGCAGACGATCAATACTCGAGAGTGACAGTTGCACACGCCACTGCGCAGAAGGCCTCCCACACCGGCCCTGGCCCGGCCCGGCGCAGCTCTGGGTCCCAAAGCCCAAAGCGGAGACAATTAGCCGCCACACATGCAGGAGGGCGGCAAGGCGTCTGCTGCAGCGCCACAGAACTCGCGGTTGAGACTTCACTTCACTTTGAAGCCGTTGGGGCCTGCCGTCGGTCGGCCTATGCGGTGGTGCCTTTCGCGTTGCTCCACCGCAGCCACCGCCGCGGCGGCAGCCCGTTTCCTTAACGGCCATAAATAAACAATTTAGACCTTACGCCTGTGTACTTTCGCCATTAATTTCCCCGACGCCATATTTGCGTAAGCATATGGTTCGCCTGGGAGCCTTGGGGCACCTGTGTGTGTGTGTGTGTGTGTGTGTGTGTGAGAGGGGGGGGGGGTCTTTATAGGCCCAACGAGTTACGGGAGACCAACGGCAAACTAACTTCTGCAAACACAAAGGGCATTTTTCATCAGGGACGTGTACTCCCCCTCTCATCTCCTGGCATGTGCCTGGTCAGAGCTCCCGGGCTTGAAAGGTGTTTCAAAGCGGGTGGCAGCCGCATGGCAGAATGGTGCCTGCCGGTTCCTTGCGCACGGAGCCGCACGGACAAGGAGTTGTCATGTCGCCGTCACGCGTGGTGTGTGTGGGAGGCAACGCGGCCAAGGACCGAGCGCGTCCTGCCTGCTGTGCTGCCCTGATATCTGCCTCCCCGGCTCCGGGTCCTTGGGAGAGCCAGGCTGGTCCAAGCTATCTTTCGCTCGCTCGCTCCCCGGTCCTCCAAAAGCACATATACGAAATTCAAATACACAAACACGCACAAAAGCGGAAGGATTCCGAGGTCCTTCTTCTAGTCTACATTCAAGTATGCCCCTTCCGCAGGGACTTGTATGCCCCTTCTGCAGGTGACTTACCACTTGTGTGTTACCACAGCAAACATTTTTCCGTGAAGTCCCCGGTTGATTTCGGGAAAGCACTTCACTTCACTTTTCTTGCCTTATATTTTTAGGTAATATAAGAACTTTGAAGGAAAGAACGGGTATTTGATGGAATTTTGACGGGAAATCGGTTCAAAAACAAATCTGAGGACGGCCCAGCTTCATTTCTACCGGCACGGCTCACAAACCATCAAAAATACGAAATTAGTAAAACACGAAACTTCGTCAACTTGTGATCTGCGCATGCGCCAGAGAGAACCGGAAATTTTTCCGGAAACAAACTGGGAACTTCGCGGGAAAATGTTTGCTGTGTACAGTTACAGCTCCAATACCAAACTTATACTCTCATGGCGGAAAGTTACGTTATTTGTAACGTAAACACATACCTAAATTGCATTATTTTCGCGTTCCTAGTACAGGGGAATTAGTATCCTTCTTTCAAATTAAATGCCGAAAACAGTTGTAAGAAATCGCGAATATTGATATAGAGGTAACGCGAAAGTTGCTTTGTTGCACCTTGCAGGCTCCATATCACTCGTAAGAAATTACATAACGTAAAATGCCCATCGAACTTTACATTGCAAATTACGTAACGTGAAAAATTATAACGTGAAGCGTAAGAAATGTAACGAAATTTTCATAAAGTTTGCCGGCCCCTACCCTTCCCTTGCGTGGCACGGCAACTGCTCTGGCAAATCAAGGTGCTAAGTACCAACTTTAAAAGTCATTAAAGATTCAAAGCGTTTGAAAATTTTGCACTTTGCAATGCAAAGGCACTAAAACTACAAATAAAGGCACTGATTTTTGGCACATTGAGGGCTTTTTAGTGGGTACTAAACTGGAAATTGCTTTAGCACTCCTGGCAATGGCAAGTCACGGCTGCTTCAGCTGCTTTAGCACCTTGGTATTTCCAGTGTGACCACTTCTGGTTGTAGTGCTGTCAAGAGTTTGAGTCGAGCAAAATGAAAGACTCTTGAACTTGCCCAAAACTGCCCCAAAATGACAACAGTTCGGGTTGTTATTTTTTTTTTTTTGCAACGGCGCCGAACAGTGTGGGCGTCCTTCCGGCACAAGGGTCCTTACTCACAGGCTCTCTCAGGAGGGCGTCGGGCTGTCAGTCAAACGATCCTCTTTCCGTCCCCTTTTCTCGGCTTGGAACACGACGACCGGCAAGTAGTAGGGTCGGATGGAGAACCAGTGACAGCAGCTACCCGCACTGAAAATGACTCTATACGTAACAAAATAGTCATGTTATGTGCAAAGTATACCATTTGCTACTTGAATTTCAAATTTAAATAGATCTGTTGCTGTTATACAATCTGCTTAACATAACAAAAACACTGTTAAAAAAGTTGTGAAATTTCACATCAAAATCAGCTGTAAAATTGCAAACGTGGTTGGGAAATTTCATAACATTGTCAATTTTGCAATTAGTTATTAAAATTCATAACGGTTTTCTGAAAATTCAAATCTGTCTTCTGAAAATTAGGAAACATTTGTAATTTTACAATTTGCAATTGTAAAATTGTGATCACTCTATCGGAAATGTTAGATTTGATTGTAATTTTCCGATTGCAGTTTTTAATTTTGCGAAGTTAAACCAAATGAAACAGGACCTGCACAAGTCCTCCATCAGGTTTACTACAGTAACAACGAACCTCCACACCTATAAGCCCGTTGTGACTTTGGACTTTCATACGACGAAACAGCAATTGTACTTCAAAGAACTGCCACCAGATGGCGTTGTGGTCAGCGCGTCTCTTCCAAGAGAATTATTAGTATTTAACTAAAATTTGCACAAGAAACTGACATGTATTTTTGTGTGGTATGATCTGCAACACAATGCTGTAAGTGGCTACGCATTTGTTTTTGAGCAAAAAGTCACGCAAATGCCCCAAATAATTAGTCTAATTCCAGCGCGCGCCGGTCCCCGCTACCTCTCCCCAGTTAGGTACGGCGCCATTCGCACTCGTTCAGTAGGGGGCGCATGTGACGCGCTCCCGTATTTTTGTTGTCACTACACCTTAAGAGGTAACTGGCACTCCTTCAGCTCAATCAGCTGATCCCTTGACCGTTTGGTATCACGTTCTCCATGTTCATGGCAAATTACTTCAATCTTGTAAACCTTGATGTTTTGAAAATTCACATTAACGTTTTTAATTTTCAGATCGCAGATTCTGAAATTTCAAAACACGTTTGCAAACTTTTTTACAATTGTTTTAGTTTGTAATTTTACAAACATTGAATTGCGTAAAAAGTTGCCACAAAAATTTGTAAAATTACAATCGATTTTTTTAACAGTGAATGTTATTGCAAATGTTTTGTACAGGTTGGTCCATAGACAAATTTTTCTTACACTGTACCGGCGGGTGTGTTGCATACTCACACGGGGCCCGGGCCACAAGACGCCGTGGTGAGCGACGGTATAGGCAAGCCCGTCCGCGCCTTTGCACTTGTGTAATTTCTCTTCCAATCTGCATGATTACATGCAAAACGCTTGTCCCTCAGTTTTCCCGTGTATCCTCTCTGTGTTCATTCTCTGTAAACCCATAACAGACGACCATGCACATACAGGGGACGGTGTGCTTGTGCACAAGCAAGTGCGTGCCTGCGACTGTTACAACAGCGTGCCTAGCAGGCGCACACTACTTGAAGCACTTGCTCGGCCCATGTTGCTTGACGCGGCTATACTAGTACTCTTGGTGACATTTGCGTTTGATTCCTTTTTCGGTTTGCGAATCATCACGCCGCACTTTATCCCGCACGGACCGACCGGGTCGATTGCTGATACGGCCTCCTCCCCTCCGCCACCACCCACCTGCTCATCTCCCCTTCTCTCTCTCTCTCTCTCTCCCCCCCTCTCTCTCTCTCTCTCTCTCTCTCTCTCTCCCTCTCCCTCTCCCTCTCCCTCTCTCTCTCTCTCTCTCTCTCTCTCTCTCTCTTGCGCGCTCTCTTTCTCGCTCTCCTGAGCCAATGCTCTGGTCCTCCACGTCCCTCCCTGCCCGCCTTTCCCCTGTTGAACCAGAGAGGGGCCGTTGAACCCGTGGCCTACCCAAGCCACCCCCAGGCGTCACCGTTCCCTCCCCTCCCTCTCCCCCTGAGCTGTTCGATACTCGCTGGCCCAGAGCGCGTCGTTGCCACGGCAGGGTACCCCGGAGAGGGCGGCGCCCAAGTACCCTATAGATGGGGTACGTGTGTGAATCTCGATCCACTTGCCTGTAGTGCACCCTCGCTGCTGCAGTCAGCGGTGGAGCTGTGCAAGAGCGGCCCGGAGACGCTGCACAGTGCTCTCGATTGCAAGAGCGGCCGCGGCCGATGTCCTCATGTACAAACGTTCACTTGCCCAAAACGCTTGCAGAAGTATCAAACACAGTATCCGTAAATGCCAGACTATTCACTGGAAAAACTAAGGTGACATGCCCTCACGTTTCTGGATGCACTCTCTAGAGAAAACGCTTCCTGATGCTCTCTCTCTCTCTCTCTCTCTCTCTCTCTCTCTCTCTCTCTCTCTCTCTCGGTGTGATGCTCTATCCTTTTGCATGGAGCACAGTGCATCTGTTCTACCCCGAGAGTGCATGATAACATGTGACACACATGTCTCACTTGTGTTTCCAGTTTTCGCAAGGGCTTATCGTGGCAGAACCCCAGAATGATTATTAGTACAACCGCATACATGTTCCGTTCGGAAATTTCTTCTACTCCAGCCAGAGAAGCCCTCCATATAAAAGGGTCCAAAGGGGTAAAGATGCAAAACTAAACTTCGTCACTTTCCCCACTCCCATCTTGGTCCGAAATACGGCCATGTTGGAGAACATGCCCGCATTACAAGATCCCTTTCTTTTTGAATAAAACCTCGGTTCCTATGCTTCTCACATTGCCCTCTGAAATAGGTGTGCTGTTAGGGTCTGTTATGGTCCGCTGAAAGTTTGAAAGAGCGTGTTTGGGCTCACACCGTACAGTTGCACACTGGCACGTGCTCTAAGATTGAACAGCTGCATTGTTCTCTGGATTCAGCAACGATTAACGATCCCTGATACTTATCGTGTATCTTCAGTGCAACAGGAATTTAAACCCCTCTGATTCTGGTGGTAATACTCCAAGCCGAAAGGGTTATTCAATTCCTTTTTGTTGTGATATTGCATGCCATGTACACTGATCAGCAATCATCAATGCTAAGATGAAGGATTATTTTTTTTAGATATTTGACGAATGCTTTTGGAAAGTGGATGACATTTTCAGTTTCCTCGTGAAAAGAGCTTTCTAACGAGCCAGCAATTTAAATAGGCAGTGTCCGTGTTCCAAAAAGGTTTTCATGGTTTTTGGACACACGGCTAAAAGTTTGCGAAGCAGTTTTTCGTAACCTACAAAATAAACAGAAGTACGCTGGAAAAACTTGTGTGACATGTGTCACTTCAATTCTGTGACCAGTTTAGGTCACACCATGTAGTGTGAGTGTGATATGAGCTTCGTCCGAACTAATTGATTAAACATAGCTATGCTAAGAAGTATAGACATCACATAGGAGGTCAGACCAAAACGTGGCCAAAAATAGTCACATAATACACGCGACATACCAAGGATGTCGCACTTATTATGTGACAAACGTTTTTCAGTAAAGCCTACGAGGAAATCCTTTGAATCGCGTTTGTAATGATGGAGCAATCGCTGTAAAGAAATCCTGCAACGTCTTACATTAAAATGATTTTGTGTCGCTCGTTTAGAATAAAGATTTAAGAGTTTTAAATTGTAGTTTGAATGAATGGTTTCAAACTTTTGTTAAAATGATGATTTTTTAAAGTGATGCTTTGTAATTAAAACAATTTAGATTTGTATTACAATGCTTTTCTTTTTTAACACAACGCACTAGACGTTTCCTAGTGCGGCTTTGGCGCCCGTCTCTGCGTTACGCTTCGCACTGCCGAGCGTAGGTAGGTAGCGGCGGCCCCAGGACATGTTTGCAGACACGCTGTTGACTGCCGTATTCAATATTCAGGAATCAATAAGACTGCTACTCTGTCGCCCGCACGCCCCGCCCTTGAGGTGTTCGTTAGATAGCGACTAACACAAGGTCACTAACAAAGTCTGCCAACATTGCGTTGACTCAGTCGCCGCCGCACCGTGACCGAGATAACAAACAACACACCTTTTTGGGTTCAGTCACCCAGTACTCTTCGCCACCATAATTGTATTATCACTGCTTTCTGACGCAAACTGTGATAGAAATCTTTGTCTTTCAATACGATTACCACAAAAGCGGGTTTTCCGACGGGCTTTCCTTGACAGAGTCAACAGGGTCTATTGTGAGGCCAGGTCCCGATCTGTTCCAGGCTGAACAAACTCCCAGGCGGCCCGACAACAAAAGCGCCAGATATTTTTACTTTCTTTGAAAACAGAAGTGACGGCGTAGAAGAGGGGGTGTCCACGTGATAGAAGCACGTGCTGCAACACGGGCCCAGAGAGGGAGGTCGGGGCCATGCGATGTTCTTTAAATGTAGACTCATTGACGCGTTGCCCGACCCAACGTCAACTGTAGGGCATCAAAATTGTCGTTTAAAAATCGCAAGCGGTACATCTGCAGCTCACACGACCCGGTCACACCCTGACTGGGGGCGTGCAGCAGCAACCTCTTCGTGTAATAGTCAGGCGACTGCAAATATTTGATCGAAACTGCGAATAATAGAAGATAACAGCTGTGAATAATAGAGCTCTTCGCTTAGCCCTCACGCACACAAACACCAGCACTCTTTCTCACACACACTCTCACACACATACAGTGCGAGATCGGACGTCGCGCGTAAATTTTTCAGGGGGATAGGCAGGCGTGTATCCACGAGGGGAGTCCTGCAGAGGCCACACCGCGCCACGCCACGCCACCGCCGCTCAGGTCATCTTGACGGGCCCTGGCATTTTGCGGAAGTCCTGGATAACTATTTTTGACGGTGTTGTGGATCGTTCGTTTTTCGCCGGGCCAGCAGCACCGCCGTTCTGTGCCGTGCAAGGCCTCAGTGGTGTCGACCGCCTGGCCGTGCACGGCGATCAGCTCTTTTTACTCGGCATAGAGGCCACGCGACGACGACCTGGCTCTCTCTCTCGCTCTCCCTCGACCAGGGCCTGGCTACTGCCTTAGCGATAATGGGCGGTAATGGTCGTCAAGGTGGTGGAATAAGGATGCAGGGGTCCCCTCCCCCTCCCACTCACCCTCTCTCTCTCTCTTTCGACACCACCGAGAGAAAATAAACCACACGGGTGGCAGACGGTTCTCTTGAAGGTTTCGGCCGGTCTCCTCTGGACGCGGTTTAGATAACGACAGACGTCACAGGTGTTTGTGCTTGGCGCCCAGTAGCGTAGTGCCTCCCGAAAGTCACCTCCAAAGCATACGGGCGGCCGGGGAGGCCTGGCCGGGGCCGCAGGGGCCAACCGGCCAACCGTTAGCGGGCAGCAAGAACAGCGCCAAAATCGAATAAGCATCGTGACCACTCTATGACCCGATCGACCGACCCGAATCATGACCCGGCCCAGCTGAAATGATCTTTTTATTTCTTTTTAATACAAAAACTCGCCCCGCGCGCTCGAGCCATAAAAGAAACGCATAGCGCTCTGGAATTGGAATTGGTGTCTGGATCTCCGCGCCACGCCACCTTCGAGAGTCGAAGCACCGCAACCAAGGACTCGCGCAGGTCAGAGAGGACGAGAAAGAAATCGCCATGTATTTATCGCAGCGGGCAGAGAGGCGGGCGCGTCCCCGGACCACCCTGTCGCACTGGCGGACCAGTTGTGGTTTATCTGAGGAATCTGCCTCCTACCATTTTTCGATTGGAGATTAATGTTTGTACAAAAACACACAAATACATTCTGCGCGTAGTTTTTAACATTTTTAGGTAAACGTATTGAGTTTTAAGTCCACACTGTAAGGGCTCGGCTTTGTATTACGAAGAGCAGGCTTTGTAAGGAACGAAGAGTGCAAAGACGTAAGAATGTGTCATCTGACTGTAATGTTAGTGTTAACGTTTTTCCGTTAATTTTTCGCCGAAAAAAAACCTACATTTTTGTGAAAACTTGCGTCTACGCGTTGCTTTCTTTCGATAAAAGTTTTCAGGTCCACAGTAAGTTTCTAACGAAGAGCTGCTATATACAAGGAATTTGGCAGCGTCACTGTTGTAGATTTCCTGTAAATGTCTATAACAAATACTTTGTATGACGAAGGGTTCGGCTTCGTCATACGAAGGGCACGTCGTGTGTCTGTTACGAAAGTGGTGCTCTCTTTTATTCAAAGAAAATAAGTTTGTAATGGTGGTTACCGATCCTTCGTACGTACAAACAATTCCTCATAATATGAAGACTGCTCTTTGTAAGGACACTGTAAAAAATATTGGGAATTTTACTAGCTACTGGGTGGGGAAATTTCATGTACAGAAGTCGGGGATTTGCAATACATGGGTTCGAGATTTACCTACTGGAATGTAAAGTAGCCTTTGCATGCCACCTGCGCTGGGAAAGGATCCTTTCCTGCCCACGCAAGGAAATTTACGGACAACATCGACTGCAAATTTCCCAGCGTGGGCAGGGAAGGATACCGTTCGGCACCCAAAGATTGCGAATTTCCCCACCCCGGCGAGGAAATTGCGTGACCGTGGGCGGAAAAGCGTACTCGTGTAGCCCATTGCCTGCAAATCTCCACGCCGCGGGAGGGGATTTCGCCGCCCTTGGTCAGGGAACATCCACCAGCGCAACACGCCGGCTGCTAATTTCCTACAACCAGAGCTTGCCGAGCGCCTGCCTGGTAGGCAACGTGGAGGCAGGTGCGCATCCAAGTGTGGCGGTTGGCCTACCACAGGCGCCGTGGGCGGGGAAGGCGTTCGTTCTACCACCACCATCCCGCTCGGCGTCCCCACTACCACCCCCTC
>NW_026267296.1:338736-354859 GCF_000697945.3 Frankliniella occidentalis | reverse complement strand
CACCCCCACCCCCCTTAGCGAGGCATTGTTGCCCAGAAAGGTTTCTGTGTGTAAAGAAGGCCTGTTGTTGAGCTCCAAAACCTCCAAAACCTCCAGATATTGAGAACAGTAAAATTGTGTGAAAATTGTGTGTTCTAGCCGTTCTAGCAATGTCGAGAAGATCAAGTATTGATCAGGCCTGCTCAACGTATCTAGAGGTAAGCACCAAGTTAACTTAATGCAACTTATTTTAGCAGAAAACTGCATCTCAAAGAGTTTTTAAAATAGAGAAAATATATTGGCAGGAGGAGATTGAGAGACTGTCGCGGATTGTGACTCGTGTGCAGAGGACAATCAGAATATTGGAGAGGATGAAGACATGGGAGCCTCCAGCTGGTCCTCCATCAAGTCATGGTAAGCATAAGCATCCTTATGATGGTACAGGGAGGGAAGTGCCTCTGTGGTTAGGGCGGGTGGGAAGCAGCTGTGTGAGCTGTGATAACAACTCTTAACTTGTTACTTTCAGGTGTTTATTTCCCCACTGCAGCAAGGCACCGTCGTTAGCAAATTTGTAATATGCAATGAATTAAATAAATGCAATTGAAGTACGTTGATGCAACTCTTTATTCGTCAACAATTCTGAACAAACTATATTAGAAAAAAATATGTTACACTACTATATCACAGAGGTAAGATTCAGGTTCAAAAACGGACCACGTTCTAATTTTAAAAGAAAAGTAAAACATTTTTTTAACAAACACTTCACATTTACCATATTTGAAATGCACTGTGCATATTACATTACAGAATACAATCTTAAGCCATAAACAGAACTTTAGTACATAGTCAAAGGATAACTGTATTCATGTCTTCACAAATTTTTCTCATGCATATTTGGGGACACACAAATAAAATCAGAGACTTTTAATACTTTGCTAGAAATTGATGTCAATATCACAAGAGCTAAGTTTTCAATCTCTCTCACAGTATGTGTTCAACCTTCACTCTACTTTCCTGTCCCAGTGAAACAATAATCTTACTTGATTGATTTTCAATTGCATAATTAACATTACTTGAACAGGAAAAAAATAATCATGTCACCAAAGTATTATCTCGGTACTGACAACAAGTTTATGCGTTTGCCTTCCCGCATATAAATTAGAGAGGAGAAAGTTTCATTTCTAATTTTAATCCGAGCAAATATACAATGAGGTAGGACTACGTCGTTGTCATGGAGAAACAGCTCATCTTGAGCTCATAAAAATACACCTTTCCACAAACGGTTCCACACAATAAAAGTACAACTAAATACTATACTGTAAACATATCACATTTGTCATTAAATAGTAAACATATCACATTGTCATTGGAATAGTAAACATATATGTTGTCATTGAATCTTTCTTTTCTTAGAAGTTGAGAGGTATTCAACTAGGCACTGGACACACTCTCCTGCATGATCCGCAATCACTGATTCTCTGTCTTTTCTCCTATTTTGTCTGAGGTACTGGTAAACCTCTTCATGGTCTTCAGACTCTGCACCGTATCACCAATCAAGAAATTAGTTGAAAATGTTCACGCAGCACAGTAGTCAACATCATTTTACAACAATAGCGTAAACAATCATCCATTCAACAAACCTGGGACAAAAAGAACAACACAAATGTATTCTTTCTGTGTTAAAAGATTTAAGTATTGATCGGGAGTAAACTGCATATTCCGCAATTCTTCCAATCCTATGCTGTGACACTTGGGCGTAAAAGGATACATGTATCCTACTCGCAGCTCTGGTGAAAGTCGAAGAATCCTCTTGTCTTGTATCACTTCGTGACTGCCTGTAGCTAGTTTCACTACAACCCACATAGCGGCTGTGATGGACATTGACAACTGACACCAGCGTAAAAGCACGGAGTGGTAAAACAGCTGGTGCGGTGATGACAGGTTAAGTAAGGTCAAGGCCATGTCAGTTCTGCCATACTTCGGCCGCAGAGAGCGTCAATCTTGCGTACGTACGTATCTCTTTTGCCTCAGAATTCCCATAAGGAAAATAAACATCCGTAAGTTTACAAAGGCGCTTCTTGTTAATTTTTAGATAGTTTCCGTGATTTTATGTAAACTAACGCCTTTTTCTCCTCGCCTTCTTAGGTTTTATGCTTGGTCTGTTTTTCCCATTTTCCGACCTCTCCTAACCTCTCCCCCCGCTCCCCTCCTCCCCTCTCCATTACCTGCGCCCCCCGCCCCAAAACCCTTTCTCACTCGATCAGCTGACGCGGACCTGGCGACTTCGCAGCACGGATCCAATGCAAACCTTTCGTACCCTGTCGAAAGATTTGATTGTTGAGAGGTCAGTATAGTTTCATTAGTAGCTATTGAACTTTAGTAGCGGTCGGGCGTTAGGCTGTGCTGTGCACCACTTCACACACAAACGTTTTTGCGTAGTTCTTAACCAGTGAGCCAATGAGAGGTTAGGTTTTCGGTCTCTTCGAGTTATTTTAATTGTCTTTTATCTGATTTTACCGAGTTGACGGCATTTCACGTGCAGTTTTAACACGTTCATTTGTCATGCTTCAAGTGTGCAAAGTATGTGGCATCGAAAGTTTGTCCGCTGATTCCTTTATCAGGCATTTTGAACTCAAGCACAAAGTTAGTTCCTTTAGCAAGTTTACTTGTGGCGTTGTTGGTTGCTGTGTGAGTTTCAAGTCTTTGGATCGGTACAATAATCATTTATCTACTTTTCATAATGAGAGCCAGTCTGATGATGCTGATGAGAGACTATTTAAATGTGCCTATCCTTTGTGTGACTACAAGTGTCGAGCCCAATCAACTTTGCGATCTCATAGATTTCGTGTTCATGCCTCTGACTCTGCTGAAGCTCCTCCACAGCCTAATTCAGTACAACCGAACAGCAGCACAGTAGAACCATTTCCTTTTGAAGAATGTCATGATCTTGAGGAACAGCATGTAGACAAGCCTTGTACACCTGCTCTGAGCATTGAAGAGTCACGAGATGCTATTATGAAGAAATTTATCCATCTCTACTTGTCTCTCAATTCTGTGCATCACATTCCTGAACGCACTTTACAGTTCTTAATCGAAACTTATCGTGTGCTCCTTGAAGAGAGCCATTCTGTAATGCTTGACGAAATTCTGAAAAGAATTGAGCAATGTGATCTTGATTTAGATGAACGTATTTTATCTATTTTAAAGAGTGGCTTCAAGAACGCTGTTTCAGAGTGTGCTCATGCAGCAGGGGGTCCTCTCCGGACTGCATATATGCGCCAGCAAAGCTACCGCTCCAACTTTGTTTTCATTCCTCCTCGCTCTCATCGATTGGGGTTAGATAGCTTTGATAAAAAAAGAAAATTCCATACAGTTCCCACCAAAGAAATGCTAGAAATGCTTTTAAATGACAAGTCTTTACTTCAGCAGTACCATGAAATGAAAGAACGGGTGCATAATCCTGATGTGCTGTTTGATGTCTTTGATGGATCTGTTTTCAGAAAACTCTTTGGCAATGATCTATCCACTATTTATTTATTGTTTTATACTGATGAGGTGGAGCTTGCTCGGGCTCTTGGCTCTGCCAGAAACCTCCACAAGACTTTCAATGCTTACATAGCCATAGCAAATCTTCATCCTTGGACTCGCTTGAAAGCTTCAAACATTCTTCTGAGTCTGGTATGCAGATCCAAGGATGTGTCTCATTTTGGATTGAAGAAGGTTTTGAGTCCTATCATTGCAGAGTTGAAAGAGTTGGAAAGGACTGGCATGTGTGTGGATGGTACCTTGGTGAAAGCTAAAGTTTTATTTCTGATTGGAGACAACCTTGGTGCACATATGATAACGGGGTTTCTTCAAAATTTTAGTAGATCTCACTTTTTCTGTCGCTTCTGTGAGGAGAGCAGGAAAGAATGGAAGGAGAGGTGGTCAATTGACATAGAAGATACTGACTCTGACTCTGACTGTGAAGGTAGTGACAGTGACAGTGATAGTGAGCCTGAGTTAATTGATGATGAGAATTTTCTCTCTGAAAATGTAGTTTTAGAAGATTTAGTTGAACTAGAGGAGATTCAAACAGAATCTATACCTGATTGCTCTCCTCTACGTACTCCTCATAGTTATAACTCCTGTGTTGACAAGAGCCGGGAAAGAGGCTTGCCAAGTTTTAAAGGAATAACATCTGCTGGTTGTGAATTTAATGAGTTGCCTTCCTTTCACTGTGTGGGGCGGGCCTGTTGTTGCCTGGCTCACGACTGCTTTGAGGGCATAATACAACATGACTTGCCTTTGGCATTATCGTACTTTGTTGAAAAATTTGGCCTGTCAATAACTGCACTTAACCGCCGTATTACTAAGTTCAAGTTCCTTGGCCATGATAGGTGTGATAGACCAGGTCGTGTGTCTCAGAAAAGTTGCAAGATTTATGGAAATGCAGTCCAAAACTGGACATTTTTACGTTTCTTGCCTATTTTGATTGGTGACAAGATAAGAGATAAAGCAGATAAAGTTTGGCAAATGGTTCTTCTGCTGATATCCATGATGCAAAGAATTTGTTCTCCTGCTGTGAGAGTAAGTTCACTACCAGAACTTAAGAAACTTATCAAGTCCTACATTTATCTCAGGGTGAACCTCTTTTCTGACAAACCAATACGGCCAAAACATCACTATTGTGAACATATTTGTGAACTCATTGAAATGTATGGCCCATTAATGAAAGTTAGCACTCTCAGATATGAGTCCAAACATCCATTTTTTAAGAACACTTTGGAGGCTAAGAAGAGTGTTCGGAATCTGACCCATCTCCTATCAAATGAACATCAACTGATGATGAGTGCCAACACATCATTACGCGGTGAAAACTTGCCAATTTTAGAAGACTGTGTTAGTTTTGATAGAGCTGTCTTTTGCCCTGATGATGTTAAAGAAAAGATTAAAAATTATTTTGGTAGAAGTGTATTACCCTCATTGGCTATAAATAGTTGTGCTGAGTTTAGGGGAGTGTCTTACTCTGAATTTGAATATGTTGTGACCAATTCTTCAAATGTTACCTTGAATTTGTGCCGCATTAGGGCAGTAGTTGTGCATGGCAGCCAATGTTATGTTGCTGGTAATAAATGAATGCAATTCCTGTGCCATTCTTCATGTTGTTCTTATTTGATGCTAATTGGTTTTCTTTTGTTGCAGGTCACAAATTCATTGCAGAGAGAGTTGGCACTTGGGGTCTATATAGTCTCAAACCTCTGAAACCAGATACACCAATAATCATCAATATTTCATCTCTTCTCAACTACTCCAGTCATCCATCATACAGCTTCCTGAATAAGGAAGTGTTGGTGCTCAAGTATCATTCTTAATAAGGTATTTTTAACCAAGTTTTTTTTCACAATTATGATAATCCACATTTCCTTTTTTAAACCATGTGCATACGCATATCTTGATAGTAATCATTTTTCTTGGTTTCTTTCAGCCTTTGTTGTTTATTTGAGTTTGAGCCCTCACGGTGAGTATGGATGGCTGTTAACCATTCCATCCCAGCTGCTTATGAAAGTTAGAGCGCAATGCTTTAAAACTTAACTGAAATTAATTTATTTTTATTTTTCAGATGACGGGAGATGATGAGTCCAGAGGCTCCAGTTTGGATGACAGCTCTTTATCACAAGAGTGCACTCCAGAAAGTGATGATGAAAATGGCCCACTTGCTGACCTTGTATCAAGAATGACTCCTCACCTCATTTGTGATCCGAAAATTGCGAAGAACCGCTTGAAAACCCTGGGCGTAAAGAAAATCTCTAAGTTCTTATTAGTAAAAGAAACAGACATCCTGGATATAATGGAGCCTGTAGGATTTAGGGAATTATGTATTCAACTTAAAGAGAGTAAGCTGAACTACAAAAGTGATATCTATTTAATTTAGTATTTAAGTATTTGTAACTTTTCTTTATTAATTTTTCTTTTTCTTTCTACAGGAGCAGAGTCCAGAAATATCAGGTCTAGTAAAGAATATGTTCTCAATTTAAAACATGTTCTGTCTTCAAAACTAATGGTTACCATGAATGGTACTGAACCTATGACAGACTTAGAGCGAAGGAATGTTATAGATGCAGTTGGTGATGATATTGAAGAAAATATGAGGTAAATGTTTCTGTATTTTATTTTTTCAATTCTTTTATTTGCTTTTGATAAAATATACTATCTGGTCTACTTTACTTGCTGAATGTTAACTGATAAATATAAGAAATTCAGATTCTATTACTAAAATATATGCATACATAACATTGTAAAACAAATCACTAACCATTGTTTCTTTCTTCTTTAGGGTTGTCCGGGAAGAACAGGTCCAAAACATGAGCACAACACTCATCAAATCACATGCCAAAGCCTTTGGTTGCATTCAGTTGGACGATGAAGAAGTAATGCTTGCGGCCCACAACCTAAAGAAGAGTCTGATGTACAGAATTAACTACAAGCGCAGGAAGTCTTCACAGAACTCGAATGAACCAAAGAGGAAGCGACCACGCTTCTCTAGTAGAGAAGAATATGGCCTGCAAGGATGTCTGGATCTGCCTGCCCTTTCTGCTACTGATAATGCTGAAGAACTGGATATCAAAAGACGATCTTTAATAGGAATGTTTGAGTCAGATGTGTATGACTTAAATTGCGTGAAGAGATTAATGGCAGAAACATCCGTCTTACAGCGGCATGACATTAATAGAAAGCTTCACCTTCAAGAAATAAAAACAAGATGGCCATTCATCGGACAGGTATGTAAGGATTCTTCTTTCAAATCCTTTGTTTCATTTTATGGGTTGTGCATGCTGCTAATTTTTGCATTTTATTTGCAGACCAACATTCTTGAGGAACATTTTTTTTCATTAATGGGCATTGAGTCTTCAACGGTAGATGAAACCTTGAAAACTGTACCTGGTAAATTTTTAAAATATTTTTCACATCTCTCAACTAAAAAGCGGAAAGGTGCAGCCAAAGACATTCCTGATAAGATCCATAAGATTCTCCAAGTTTATCACCAGAACAAAGAGAATAATAAGGGAACAGACCTACTGGCAGTTATTTTATGTATCATTCGCCATCTGCAACTGCCCCAAAAGGCCCTTTTTCTGATGTTTGAGGTGAGTGGCTGAGGTTCTCTCTTCTCCTTTCAACTTAACGTGTGGTTTCATATCTTAAATTCTTTTCAGGACACAGCAAGTTATCAGGAAGTACAGTCCTCAAATCTGTCTGAGGATGGGTGTCCACTTATTGCTGTAATGGGTAAGTATTACACATGGAACTGCTTTGCTTTATTATCTCTTCCCTTTGTTTGAATTCTAAAATTTCTCCCTTGTCCCAACAGGTAGCAGCTTCTTTTCACAATCGACTGTGGCCTATGTTGTTGTCGACAATGTGGTGCTATGGGAGAAGCCAATGCCCTTGCTCACAGCGTTACATGTGATGTTCATGTGCTATTTTGTTTTTAAAATATCTTACAACCCTCTGGTTGCTCCTGCACTGGAGTTCATTCAAAGGTGAGAATGTTTTCTGAAATTAAACTTTTATTAGTTTTTGGCATACTATCACATACTTTTCATGTTTATTTGTTTCATTTAAACAGAAATATTTACAA
The DNA here is from genome assembly GCF_000697945.3 of Frankliniella occidentalis. Taxonomy (NCBI): domain Eukaryota; kingdom Metazoa; phylum Arthropoda; class Insecta; order Thysanoptera; family Thripidae; genus Frankliniella; species Frankliniella occidentalis. Next base: position 347,259 of record NW_026267296.1, on the reverse strand, counting down.
CATCAGGGATGCCGGTTCAAGGGTGGCTAGGAAGAAGTCTAAGAATGGCCACTACAGCCATGCAGTGAAAGATGTCACTCCCAAATACTCATCTTTATTAAAAAATTTCAAAGAGTACACTTCAAAGTACAATTTTGACGATTGAATAAGTTTTAATGATATGTAACTTTTGTTGGATTCATCTCCAGTTTTAAGACTGATATACTGTGTTACTAAGTGTGAATTATTGTTTTAAGACTCAAATTTTATTGCCAAGTTTTATTGTTTCAACATAACCATGTTTCCATTTAATACTTATGTGTTTTTGGCTGTCTATGGTTTTAGAATGTTTGGTACCTCCTGTCCCTTGCTTATTATTTTCAAATTGTACAATATATTTTTATATTAAATGAAAGCTCTTTACTTCTATATTTTGCGTCTATTATCCACCGCTCTCCTCTCCTCTCCCCTCCCCCCCCCCTCCTCGGTTTTCTCACCTCTTCCCACCCCGCCGCTCCTTGAAGCGCCTGCGACCCGCGCATAGGCCAACCCGCACTGCAGGCGGGCCGGGAGCGGCCTACCCACCAGGCGCCTGCGAGCTGTGGATAGGCCGACCCGCATTACACGCCGGCCGTGAGCGGCCTACCTACCAGGCGCCTGCGAGCTGGTTACCGAGAATCTTTGCATACCACGGGCAGAAATTTCACTTGCTGGGCGAGGGCAGAGCCATTTTCAGGCGTCGGGGAGCGGGTGTCCACTTTCCCTCCCTGGTCAGGAAATTCCCTCGCTAATGGTGTGGCAACGCCGCCTTCCTTGCCCTGGGCTGGAGATTTGCATGTGGTGAGCACGAAAGTCATCCTCACACGCGCGCAATTGGAAATTTGCTGACGGTGAGTCAGTCAAGACTTCTTTCCTGCCCACGTTGTAAATTTACTTGGGTGGGTTGGAAAGACTCCTTTCCCTGCCACATTGGCTTGTAAATTTCCCCACCAGTGGGCAGGGGATTTGCCGGCTATTTGGGTCTGTAAATTTCCCGAACACTAGCTGGCAAAGGAGCGTTGCCACGCGGGGAGGGGAAAATTCCCTCTAATTTTTTTTACAGTGGAACTAAGAATATAGAAAAGTGATAAATGGACGGTTTCACATAACACGAGTTCTGTCAGAAATTGGGGTTGGTTTGTCACAAATCCAGATTCAGTAGGAGCATTGGGTCGTGTTTGGGTCATGTTTGGGTGCAAAGGAAAGATCACTAAGGTCTTACTTACCCTCAAATTATACATTTATTTATCAATGTAAATTAGTCTCTAACCTCTCTGCTAAGTCTTTATTCCACAAGGTGGCCGCCGTAACCCGTTGGAGCAACCAAATACCACCCCGCTTGCAGACGTGCGGGCGGGTTGCCTATATTCGCACGGCGCTGCATTGCTAGAAAAGATAGCCAAACCAATCCGCACCCGTGCATGCGGGGTATTCCATTAGCTCTTTGGGCACAGCGGCCAGCAGCCATGGGTTGTTTACCTGCTCGATTCGTTTCCCACGCAGATAGGGTGTGCTGAAAATGCAGGAAATGGGGGAATCTTGAATTCTGGTGCTTCAATCATCAAAGTGTGCGACAGCTCAGATTCCCTTCACTGTAACAAATATTGTATCGGGTACAGGAATATTTCCCATGGAAGTTGTCGCACATTTACAATTTAAAATTGTAAATTTATAAGCACTTGAAATCCATCGAACAAGCAGGAGTGCGTTGTTGTACATATGCAACATATTTTGTAAATACACTGATAAATAAAGTGTACAACTGGCGTGCAGATGAAAGTGTTCTACTCTATGGTGCACAGTAGTACGAGTTGGACGGGGATTTTGAATACTTAAAACTCTTCAACGGTAAATTTAAACTCTTAAGAGCGTCCAAAGCTTAATGACAAACCTCAGAGTTGCACACTTTTAAGTGTTCATATGGGCAACGTATTGTTGATCACTTGCATGTGCACGCCAGTTGCACACTTTTTTTTATCAGTGTAGTGAATTACAAAATATATTGTACATCTACGAACATATTTTTACAGTGTGCGATTTATTACTTGTCTGGACATAAAACCGTATCGTAATTGTATCAAAACTGTTTTTTTAAATCACAAATCTAGATTGTAGTGAGGCCCAGGTAGACGTGTAAGCAGTGTGCGTCTACTGGTAAAACAAGTGTGCAATATTTGCACACCAACGTGTGCAAGTTGTGATTTTGCACATTACATGGTGTTCAACTCAAGTTGCACAATTGCGTGGTGTGCAAATTGTAGATGTTTTGTTAACGTCTAAATTCTGCACACTACACACAGTTCTATGTTGTCAATAGGGAACCATGTGCAGCTGGTATACGTTTCGATAGTGTCGAAAGTTTAAACACCAATTGACGTATAACATAGTGAGACACCACTAAGTGTCTAGAAAATGCACACTTGAACTTAAACGTCAATTGACGTGCACAATTAAACACTTGTTTTACCAGTGTCGCGGCGTAACAGATCGCGAAGCCCGTTAGGCGCTCCTGCTATTAATAATCTTGATGATTTGTGACGCTATCGGCAAATCGTTACGCTGTGTTTTAGCAGTGTCGCACCCATGGAGCTGGCGGTCCTGACCTGGGGCCGGGTTGGACTCAGCTCGGCCCCCGTGCGGAGGGTGACGTAAGTCCACTGTGCACCGGCGGAGAGTACCCCGCGAGTGAGCCCGCGAGGCTCTGTTTACTCAAGAGAAGTGCAGCAGAAGGAGAAGGTAAGTAACACCGTTCCGTCATGGTGTGCCCCTGTTCCGTTTTAATTTGTTCTTGTTGCTCTTTAAAGTTAGTCCAGGTTTGTCTATCTGAGACTCCGCCCCTCCCCCTTAAAATAATCGTCAATTTGAGAAGATATTTGTAACACAAATGGAGCATGCCGGTTCTTGTCCTTAGCTCTTTCGCCTGCTCCGTCATCATCCATTACTAAAATTAATGGTCCAATTACATCGACAGCCCAATCTGCGAATAGCCCCACCTTACCTCTACACATCGCCTTTGCCCACTGCGCCCCTCGCCCCCTCTTGAGCTGGTACCCTACGCCTTTCCTCTTCTCCCTCGCACTCTTATCGGCGCCGACATCCTCGTCCTCTCTCTTCTCTTCCCCCGCCCCCTCCCGCCCCTCGTAGAGCGCGGGGTGCAGTCCTGAGTGAGGTTCTTGCCCTCGAAATAGACGCCCCCGCTCCTTCTTTCCCCACTAGGGCTACCCTCTCCCCCACACCCGCGTCGCAACCCGGTCTGCTGGGTCGGCGCTTCTCTACCCTGCGCTCTGCCCTGTGCTCTGGACGACTGCTCTCAGTGCTCTCTGCCCTGTGCTCTGCACTGGCTCTGCGCTTTAATGTGCTCTGTGCTCTGTTTTGTCGTGTGCTCTGCCCCTGCCCTCTACCCTGCTCCCCCCTGAGCTCTGCACTGTTAACGCGATGGTCGCCTAGCATATGCCAAAATGTTTGCAAATTTTGGCCCTCACTGAAAACAGCGTAATAACGCATGTTATCACTTGATGATAAGGCGGTGCGTGTTTCAGTTTTTGGGGAATATTTTCTAAACGAGCTCTGAGATTTAATTTTTGAAAGCAATAAATAAATAATAATACGGAATAAGACGTGTTCTTAGAGAACCTTTGTTCAGAACCCTATCACATGTAGGCTCGTTTGATCGTAAATTTTACGGAAAATTCAATGGAGCTTTCAAAAATTAAATTTCATGGCTCGTTTAGAAAATATTCCACAAAAACTGAAATGTGCACCGCGTTATCATCTAGTGATGGCATGCGTTATTCCCGCAGTTTTCAGTGGTCTGCTTTTGGAGGCGGCATTTCGACACGTTAGACGACCACGGCGTTAACAGTGTGCCCTGCGCCCCTCTCTGCCCTGTGGTGTGCCATGTGCTCTGCTCCGCCCTGTGCTCTGCTCTGATGTGCTCCGCTCTGCCCTGTACTCTGCCCTCCTAGCGGCGCCAACTGAATTTGAATTTCCGTGGCTGTACCGGTCGAATCGAGCCCAGTAGTCTACACACTACACGGCACAGCTTTTGAATATCGAGGTCAGCTTGCCGCCTCTCTCCGCTCCATGCCGCGCAGCCGCGCACCCCTGTCTCTCAGGGGTCCAGGCCGCGCGCTACCGCAGGTGGCGGCCCCGCCAGCTGCCGCTGCTGCTCTGCTTTGGCACATATGCGCCAGTCGTGCCTCATTTCCCGACTGGTAACCCCGATCCGAATCTGAACCCAGGCGGCGCGGCCGCGGCTGCCGCTGCTCGACCCGGGGCGCGAATAGCAATCCATCTGCATATCAAGATACCCGGCCGGATAGCGGATGCTGACGCCTGATAGTCATGACTTATTCCGGCGCTGTTCAGCGGCTGCCGTTGTGGGCCATGGGCCACCATGGGCCGCCATGAGCCGCTACAGGCAACCATGGGCCGCCATGAGTGATGGGCAACCATGGGCCACCCTGGGCCGCCATGAGCCGCAGTGGGCAAACATGGGCCGCCATGAGCAGCTATAGAGGCTACCATGGGCCACCCTGTGCCCCTCTCCTCTTCTGCCCTTTGTTCCCCCTGCTCTTATCAGTGGGACAATTGAGAAGCGCGCGGGACTTTTTGAAATGCAAAAACCGTCCGGGTGGTATGCATGGCACGCACTCTAGTGACCTCGCCGCCGAAGTGGCGGTGGCGCGGTGGTGTCCCTTGCATGCGCGGGGCCCGCGGCGCGCTGCGGGCGGGGGGTAGGGGGCGGGGCGGGGTCAGTGAACACACAATGTCCTGCACAGCGCGCGCTGCTCGCGGGCCGGGGGCCGGCGGGGGCCCCAAAGTGACACGGTGACGCAAAAGCCACATCAGGAGAGAGGGAGGAGGGGGCAGCCTGACGACATCGCCGACAAACAGAGCAGAAATGGTCGTCCTGCACGACCAGCACAGCACCGACAAGCACGGCAGAGGTTGGGCGCGGCGGGTAACACCAGCAGGCAGGGTTCAATATCTCTACCCTCTGATAATTCGCTGTTCGTGTGTTTTGAGGTGCGAGCCAGCTACGCCCTCTGGCTACGCCCTTGCGACGCGCCTCCCTCGGCCGTGCGCCATGCGCTCCCTGGCTGCCGCTGGGCTGGGCCGGCTCTGGTGGGCCTCTACTGCGTCGAGGGGGGTAATTCATTGTAAAACGTTTCCTTCCCGATGCCATTAGTGCCTTCACGATTGCGGCAAACAAAGGTGACGCACTTCGAAGAGTGTCAACAAATTTCTGGCTTTGTAAAGTCGAGTCACTAAAACGCCTTAAACTTTGCGAAATGTCAGAGCCCGTATATTGTAATACTTCTTTTGTTGCATCAAGTTTCTATTGATTTCAAAAGTGTTGACGCACAGGTCAGGAAACATGCGCGCCCAAAAGTTGATCATACCCCTCCGTTTGCTCTTGTACTGAACTTTTTGACAGCCCTTTCCTCTCGAAAATCCAAAACACGCACCGCCGGCTCTACAGCGCGCCGTGTGGGCCCCGATGTTATTTTGGGTGCGCCGCGGTGGGTGCGTGACGGCTGCGCGGGCTGAGCGGGGCCCGCAGAGCGCAGCACGGCACAGCGCAGCACAGCAGCGCCGCGGAGCGCACCCGTCCGTTTGAAAACCAAATGCGGGCCGGGCCGCCTTGCGTAGTATTCGTATCCTTGAAAGGAATGTGGGGGGCGGAAGTTTGTCTACAAAGCCGCCAGGCACAGGCCTGTGTGCTGTGTGGGAGCCTGCGCGCGGCCCGGCCGCTGCCGAGCCTCGGCCCGCCACCGCGGACTACACTGTCGAGGCACTTCTTTATGTACAGGGTGATTCACGAGCGCGCGAAACCAAGATGCGGCGCGCGCTGCTTGGCGGTGTACCGGTCGATTTCCTCCCGGTGGGTGGTGGTGGCGTTGGGCCCTATGGGGGTGGGGGGGGGGGGCAAGGCCCATGGTGGCTATGACCGGGAGCAGCGCAGCGCAGAGGGTAGAGCAGCGGAGAACCAGAAAAGTTAAAAATAAAAGATATTAGTTATCCTCGCGTTCACTCGCAACAAAAGAAAACTACACCTTCGAAGCTGTTTGCGTAGTAGGTGGCTCACACCCCGTGCACGTTCCGTTCTACGCTGTGCCGCTAGCAGGCTCAGTGTGGGTTTATTTGCCTCTCCTCCTGACCATGGCGCCTCAGGGATCGTCCAGAAAGTGCGTCTGGTCAGATTCATTCGGGGGCTCGGCGCCTGCGAGACTCGGGGTAGGCCACCCCGCGGTACACGCATGCATTGCAGGCAGGATGTTGCCTACCTACAAGGCGCTATGAGAGCTTGCAGGGGCTGAAAAAAAAAACTGGTGCCAGAGAAACGGCCCACGAAACTTTATGGAAACTGTAATGTAACTGCATTTAGACTGGAATACAACGACTTGTAAACTGAAAAGGCCGAACTTGGTTAGGTCCGTCAGGACGGACGACGGACTTACCTTCTAGACGATCCCTCCCTCTCGCACGCGGTACAGTATGGCTAGGCTGGGCGTTCGCAAGCAAAAGGAGGACGGGGTCAGTTAAAGAGATCACGGCGTTCCGAGCAGTGTAGGTCGGCCGCTAGGGCTCAACGTATCTGGCTCCTGGCTTTATCAGAGACGGGTGGGGGCGGCCGCGCGACAAGCTCTCGCTCGTCCATTATTTTATGACATATTTTTAGCGCGTTCGGCCGTGAACGACTAAACCCTTTGGCGGGGCGCGGTCTCACGAGATTGCAGCGCGCATCCCGGATGCCCCCGCCGCCGCCCCCTCTTCCTGGACCCGCACCTCGGCCAGCTCTCTCTCAGGCCGCACCCTCCCCCCTTCCCCTTCCCCCCGCAGCGGCGGGTGGGGTCCCATGGCCCGCCCCGGCTCGGTCGTGCAAGTACTTGAGATACGAGACAAAAGCATTATCTACATCCTGCTCGCCTATGGGCCGCACCATGAACCGGCCCGACCCATGGCGGTGCGACGAGCACGGCGGGCTACCTGGGCAGCGCGCCGTGGTGGTCAGGGTAGGCCGGCCGACCCATGGCGGCGTGACGAACGTGCCTGCGAGCGTCCGTCACTCGGGGCCATGGAGCCGTCACAGGGTGCGTCATGGGCAGCCGAGCCCGGGCGGGCCTGGCCGCCGCCGAGCGCAGCCGTCGGTTGCGACGGCCGCTGGGTATAGGCAGCTCTAGATGAGGTGCAAAACCGGTAGGACGGCCGCCGTGGGCGTGTGACTGTGCGAGCAGGTTTGGCAGGTGGCGCCCGGGTCGGGAGGGGGGTTAGCTCTGGTGGAGTCGCCGTCATAGCGCACAACAACCCGTGGGCCGCGTGGGCAGGAGGACCAGGGCCGCGCGATCGGGCGGGGCGGGGCGGGGCGGGGCGGGGGCGTCAGGAGGGATTCGTTGCATGGGAACAGCTCCTCGGGGAAACAGCTGCCGAGTTCCTGAAATATCGAGATAATGTCTCCGCTGACGTCGCCGACGTTCGGCTAACGCAATAGCTTTATCAGGCCCGCTCCCCTGTGGTCAGCGCCTCGGCCAGGGCGGGGCCGACCCGCCGGGCCAGAGGTCGGCCCGCGTCGGTCGGTCGGTCGGTCGGTCGGTCGGACGTCGTGCTCGCGCGGGCGCCGCCGCTGCCGCCCGCCCCCGGCCCACGCGGACGCGGTGGTTGTGACCGCCGCCGCCGCCCGATGTCTGCCGTGCTTTTTCCCCCTCATGCCTTTTATCCACGCAGGTGGAGGGAAAGCCCCGCATCGACCGCCCGAGGCCCGGAGTGGCGCGCGGCGGCCGGGGCTACTGGCTCGGGCGTTTCGGATCCCCCGTGTGTCAAGACGATAGCTGAGCTGATAAGCTTGGTGTGCGCGCGGGGCGTGGCGTGGCGTGGCGTGGTCGGGCGGGGCGCCGCGGACACGCTGCGCTCGGTCACTCGCGCCGCTCCCCCGCTATCTCGCCCATCGGTACGATCGAGAACACGGCCAGCGACGGCCCGTCGCCACGCCTGTCGCGCGCTCACGACGACCGTCGCTTTTGCCAATGAGACACGCGGGATCGCCTGAAAAATAGGGGCAAAACGACAGCCAGGGAAACCATTTATCGGTGGCCAAGGAAGGTGGGCGGCCCCGGCCTACCTCAACAGTCGTGACATAGGGGCCCGCCGCGGCCCGGACCGCTCGCCGGGTGTGAGCTCACCGCTGACCGCCGCGCGGACACCAGGAGCCCGGGCGCACCACAGCCCACCACGGGCTCACCATGGGGCGACCACGGATCCACCGCGGGCAGCCGAGCGCCGTTCTCGGTGCGTGATGATATCGACTGATAGAGCAGAGGCATTGCGTGTCCCCTAATGGTACGACTGGTCACAGCCCCGCCCCCTCTCTGCTCCCTTAGTCTGTCCGGATGGCCGTACTGTACTCTGCTCTCTGACCCACACCACACTACTCCACTGCGCCCACTGTGGGTGACACAGCGCTGGCCTGTGGTGGCCAGCAGGCTACTCTGGCATCAAGGCTAT
>NW_026267296.1:334893-338468 GCF_000697945.3 Frankliniella occidentalis | reverse complement strand
CCACCCACCCTCCATCATCACCTCTGTCCTAACCAGCCGCTGGCCCGGCGTGGCTCTACTCGACAAGACACACGGGGCCAAACGTGTTTCTCGCGGTGGGTAATCTCGATTTCTCGATCAGAACGAGAGCCTGCGAGGAGTCGTTGCGAAAGTCATGCGCGGCTCAGCGCGTGGACACAAGGGACTCGAGCTCCGTAGAGCAGTACTTGAGCTAACGCCGACCAGAAGAAGAGGAAAGAAAGAAATGTTTCAAGCGACATTGGTCGCCCGAGGGGGGGGGGGATGAGAAGCACCACCCCTACCTCTTTTCTGCTCTACCCCTTTTCTCCCTTGGGCAGCCGTGCTTCTTGTAACGTTCTTTCTTCGCCATGCTGGAGAAACAAAGGTGCTATCTAATTCCTCTTTACAGGACAGGCACAGGACAGGCGTTAGTGAAATGGAGCCCTTTTCAAAGGCCCTTCTGGCCCTTTGAAATGGAGCCTTTTCAAAGGCGCTTCTGGCCCTTCAAAGCTGCTAGTGTCATTTCCAGCAATTTTAGTGACTGTAGTGCGGTAGCACCTTTATTGTTCCAGTGTGGCGCTCAACCGCTCCATGCACCGCGGGACGCGGCGCCCCGCCGAGGTCGTCGCGCGCGGCAAAGCAGCGCGGCGCCGCCACCTTGTGCGTTTTCTGTCTCAAATGTTTACGCTCTGCGCCCCACCCCCGTCTCTGTTGTTTACGGCCCGCCCCTTTGCTCGCCGGGGCCAGGGCGGCTGCTGCAGTGGTTATGGTCAGGGCTGGGCCGGTCTGGTCCAGGGGCTGCGGCCCCAGCCACGGTTGTTGTGACACTCGCCGGTTTCAGCGGCATACGAATCACGAAAAGAAGAGAAAGCAAGCGAACCGAAGCCAGCCCAGCCCGGCCGGCGGCGCGCTGCGCGGCGCAGCGCAGCCAGCGGCCTGGGCCGCGGTGTGTCTGCCGCCCGCCCCGCCGCGAGTTTCTCTGCCGCGGAGCACCGAGAGAGGGGGCGGGCCTAAGCCATGGGGACACGTCTTACCGACTGCTGCCGGGGCGCGGGCGCGCGAGACGGGACCTCAGTCGCCACTGGACTCTCAATTGGACCCATTTGTATCCCCCCCTTAATATCGACTGAAAAGCTTTCGAAAAGGGCGCTTGGAACAGAGACGCAGAGCTGGCGCGGGGAACCACACTCACTAGACTGGCGGTTGGCGTCAGGGAGACATGTTTAAAGTATACTTCTGAGAAAACGATCGTACTTTTTGGCTTTAAGTTGGCTGGCCGCTGCCGGGCGCCCCCTCGACTCGGCGCGCAACCTCTCCTTGTGCAATGCGGCGGCTGCCGAGGCGGCGGCGCACCAGCCAGCCAGCCTCGGAGATGCGAAAGAGAAACAAGAAGAGCGAGAGGGAGGGAGAAAAAAAAAACATCTGTCTGGGGCTCGAACCACTGACTTTCCACACGGCTTAGTCTAGTCCGCTGTATTCTGTCGATAAGCAGGGTCGCTTTTCTACTAAATAGTCACGAACGGGCCGGACGATTTGTCAAGATAATAAGCACCTGCAGTCGGGTTGACTTGTCTAGTTTGCTCTACAAATAGAAGTGTGTGACTTAAGTCACAATTGTGAGATCCTAGCACCAAAAAGTGAAGGCCAAAATGTTCACACAAGAATGTGTTGGACAGCTATATAACACACAAAAAAGTGTGTGAAATCCATGTAACACGGAAAATACCATGTCTGATTTTCTGAGGGAAAGGGGGAGAAATTTGCAAAATTCCCGTAGTTTGAGGAAAACTTCTCAGATTTCGAGGAAGTCTCCTGAAAAATATGTGGGACTTTGCCTCATTTTTTGAGAATATTTTCCTGTCAATCTGAACAGTTTCCCTCAAATATGAGAGTTTCTCAAAGTTTTCCCCTTTTCCTCAGAAAATCAGACATTGTTTTTACCGTTAAATTTTCTGTTGGATATTTACACACTTTTTTACATGTTATTTTGTGTGACATTTTGGTTCACACTTTTAACTGAGTAAGTGTTTAGGTATCACACACACTTCTACCTGTATGTGGTACTTGAATCATTCTCACTGACGTTATCTGTTGTCTGGTGTATGCTAAAAGACCCTTGCGGAGGAACACCCGAGACGACAGGATGGTGGAGCTGGAGGCCGCACTCTGTTGCAGGCAGGCAGCCAAGCTGGCAGCCAACCGGCGACCGCGCTGGCAGCCAGGTCAAGTCAAATGGCTCCCGCACAAGGCTGCGTCTTTATAAAAATGAAACGGCCTTAAGGCACACTCTCAAGAATTTTCAATAAAACTTTACCTAAAGGGAAATGATAAAAAAGGCAATCTCTAATGCAACTGCATAGTTACGAATCGTTAGCAGGAGGGGATGTTTACCGAATTAAATTTAAGATTAACAATTTTGTCCCATTGTCCCCTTCCTCTATTTGTTTAGCAAAAAAAAAAAATCACTTTACTTGCAAAGTCCCAGTTCTAAATACGTGAATCGCCTAAAGCCCCAGGAAGCAAGCATTTACTTTAGCGGCCTCATTTTAACTAGGACCTTATCTAAAAAGCATATAATAAAAAGATTGACTAAAACTTAAGCTGATTCTGTTTTGAGATAGTATGGATTTATTTTGTTCAATGTTTACCTCGACGTTTTAATCTGTGGAAATTTGGAACAACCCTCTCCATCGGCTGTTTTTAATCCTGATAGGTACAGATCTTCTTTCTTCTTTGTCGCACCACTGAGAGAGACGCACTTTTGTACACTTTTGGCCTTGCTTGGCCCACTATTCCACTGAATTTTAGTAAGAATTTTGTGTTTTAGAATGAATTTTCTTTTCACAAGGTGCTTATAAATCTTTGCACAATGGTATATCCAGGGATCCAGTTGCAAAGAATCACTAAATGTATCACTTTTTATCCACGGTATGCACACTAACACTGTGAAAGTGTAACCTGATCCAGTAATCCAGGGGTGTCTGAGAACAGGAACTTTCAAGTGCTTTTGGCACTGACATTTTCACAAATTGCATTCGAAAGTGGTGAATCGACCAGAATAATCCAGGCTTCTGGTTGATCAGCTTTACTTTCGAATCAATTTTTGGCACTGGTTTTCGCTTAGATGTTGGTCACTTTACTGTATCTCCGTAGACTGGTCGAAATTCGTGAATTTTTGACACAAATTTCATTTGTACTTCACCTGTTGAAAGAATGTAAAGGATTGAATTATATGTTTAATTTTGTTTGCTACGTATAATTATCGGCTATTAATTATGCTACTCTCATATTGTAACTATTTGTTTTGCTCGTTCCTATTTTTTGCCTCTCATTTACCAGATCTTGGAAAAATCAAGAGACATGAAGCTAATTTTTCTGCAAATTATGCTTTATTTTGTCTGTACAAAACATCAGCTCACAAAAAATATCCATGGACGAACTTTGAGGAAATTAACAAATGAAGGACAGATAATATTTACAAGCATTACAAGTAATATACAAAGTTTGACTGCATCTTCAACTAGAAATTTACAATAAAATCCTTCAAATCTTAATCTCTGATTTTTTTACCATTT
>NW_026267296.1:321644-326517 GCF_000697945.3 Frankliniella occidentalis | reverse complement strand
GAGAGAGAGAGAGAGAGAGAGAGAGAGAGAGAGAGAGAGAGATGGGGGGTCGTTCCCCAATATCAGCACGCTGAACCCGATGGCACGACGAGCCGTTCCACTCCTTTGCTGGGCTCTCGCTCGCTCACGCTCGCTCATGCTCGCCAGGCTCGTTGTTTTATGCTGCACCAGATGAGCGTGCTTTACACCCCCATGACCCGCATGTCCTCGTACTCCCGCCGCGCAGCGCTCAGCAGCGCTCCCCTCACACACACACACTTTCATTGCTACATAAAACGGGCCGCCTGCTGCTGCTGGCGGCGGCGGCAGTGGCGTCGATAAAATCCGTCAAGTCCACATTGTTCAATGTGACCTAAAGGGCTTCGCGTGCTTGGTGTGGGCTGCTGCGGACCGATAACCGCTGAGGGAGATAGACGAATCTGGCGAAATGTTCAAAACTACGCATCTCTGCAGCATGTGCAAAGGGCTTTTGAGTCACAAAATTTCCATAGAATCAGGCACAACTTTTCAACCTCGCACCAAAGTACATGAATTCCTGATTCAATATTCACATTGTCACCCCTTTAAAAAAAAAAACATTGATACTTGTAAGACAATTTGAAGGTGGGAGGGGGAGGGTCTCCGTTTTTCAGCCCTCGGACCAAAAACAATTTTTTGAGACTAAAAATTGTCATGGAAACATCTGACTTTTTTTAAAAAGAGGAGTGAAAGGTTGACAGGTCCAGAATTCTGCGTAGTTCGTTGCTACGTTCAAAATTTGAGTAACATTTAACGATAAGACCATTCTATTGTTCCGCCTTTGTCCACTGGCAATAACATATGCATACCCCCGCACACCCCGAGTCGAGCGGGCGGCTGCCCCGCCCCCACCTTTTTTTTTGTGCGGGAGGGTCTCCTTGCTGGTGGATGCTGGGGAGCAGGTAGCGAACGTGAAATTCTTGTCGAGGAGAACCGGACCGGGCGCTAGAAGCTTCGCGTTTTGCGCTTTAGCGCACGCGAAGCCTAACTAGAAGTGAGAGAGAGGGCGAGAGACAGAGAGAGAATGAGAGAAAGAGGGGGGGGGGGTGGTATGATGATTTTGCCGAACATTTCGTGCATACGTTCACGCGCACCACCCTTCGTCGTTCGCCTCGCTCGCTGCACCCCTCACGACCGTAAATGCCGCTGTTTGACGCGCAACTTTTTGGTTTGACCCGACGCCACCGTTGTCTCTGCCGCGTGCGTTATGGGCCCCGGCGGCACCGGAAGACGAACATTAGCGCGTGTCGATCGGTTTCTCCGCCAGACACCGCCCCCCTCCCGCCCCCACCCCCCAACCCCCTCACGCCACGTGACACCCCGCGCACCCACCTGCCCATGTTTTTCGCAAAAGTCAGAGAGAGACGCGTTGTTCCATGGTTTCCATGTCGCAGAGTGTATATGTTACGAGCGAACACTAAAAATAGCCGGCCGATGCGTAGTTTTGTTTGGCGGGGGGCGATACGTATACGCGATGTGTTTTTCGCTCGCGACTTGTTTGTCTCACTACTATCGTGGTCCGCGAGGCAGAGGAGTGGAGGTGGGTGGGGTGGGTGGAGCACGCAGAAGCGCAGAGAGGTTGTCAGCGCTGGGCTCGGGTCTCGGGTACTACTACTACCAACCCCACCAGAGAACAAAACCTGCGTATAACTCGAAGAATGCACCTCACCCCGCCTCTCACAAACAACCTCAACCCTCCCACCCTCCGCGAGCAGCCTCGCGACGTGTTTCGCTCCCCCCGTTGACGCAATCGTCACTTCCGGCTGCCCGTTAATGAGGTCCTTTTATCATATTTCAACCAACGCACCCTGCTACGCGCGTCCCCGCCACGCCCCGCCACGCCCCGCCACGCCCCGCCCCGCCCCGTTATGTAACTCTGAGCAGCGGGGAGGGGGGCGGCTGGGCTGTGACAATATATAACGCCTTCACAGAGAATAAGTCAGGGAGAAAGGTGCCCGTTATGCAAAAGCACCCGCGGTACCAAACGCAACCCCTACAGAGCATCATCTCGAAATACGCCAGATGAAAGTTAACGAGTTTCGGAAGACAAATTTGGGCGATGGCAATCGTTGGCTTCCCAGGACAGTTCGGCTCACGGATAGCTTCTCAGAGACGTTATTGCGTTTTAGTACCGCGATGTGTATGACATATAATCCACCTTTCAAAATAAAAACTGGTCGACAGGCTGGCCGCAGTGCTGCTTTGATACAAATACAATAAAAAATACACTGGCGCATGGGATTATAGATAATACGCAAAACGAAACGCAAAATCACAAATAATACTGCTGCTAAACTAATGGGTCGTACGGCGGGAAGACGTTCAAAGCTGCGCCACCTTCTGGTAATACTGTACCGGATTCAGGCGTGCGGGCGGGTTGCATACTCGCACGGGGCCATAAGTCGCCGTGCACTAGATGGCACTGCGATCCGCGAGCTTAGACATGGAACTATGCCCATGGGTAAGTAAACCGGTGCGTTATGAGAACCTTTGCATGTGCCGCTGAGGAAGCTCTCGGGACGAGGGGGTGGGTGGAGCAGGGAGAAAAAAGCGCCCCATCACCAATTACTCAACTACGTACCTCTCTCACATATGGCCTCTGTCGGGACGACTGCCAGACCCCCCCCCCCCCCCCCTCTCTCTCCCTGCTCCCCTTCTCTCTCCCCCCTATGTCTCTCCCTCTCCCATCCCTCTCTTGCTCCGGCTTGTGAAAGAAAGCGGAGCTCCTTGCTCCTTGGTGTTGCTCTCGGGTTGGTTGCAGGGGAGAGTGAGAGAGAGAGAGAGGGTGGAGGGGAGAGAGGCGAGCCTTGAGGGTTGACGGTTCTATTTTCAGAGGAACGCAGTCTCCGAAGGCTCTGCTCGAGTGGGGACGCAGGGACGCATGCATATCTACTGCCCTGCTGGGTGGCGCAGGGGGAACCTCAAATGAGAATGAGGGGGCATAAGAGAGGACGGGAGGGAAGTGGGGGGGGGGGGGTCCGGGACGGGAGCTCATTTTGGTAGAACTAATACGGGCACTTCCCGCAGCACAGCAGCCGAGTGGGCTTTTGGAGAGGCGAGACGCGGGTGCAGGCCGTGCAGGTCCCGGCCAGGCGCCCCTCGAGTGGCGCTCTCCAAGGGCCTCTAGGCTGCCGCCTCCTCTTCTTCTGCACCGCACCCCGCCCTTAGGAGGGCGCCAGGGAGGCTGCTGGCCGCTCTCCCGAGCTGCCCCAGGGAGGGTTCTCTCCCCTCGGGGACACGAAGGCCGCGCGGGTACGGCGGTGCCAGTCGGGTTTTTAATGGCACTTTAACCGTCGCCATGAACTTGTCCGTAATGCGCACAGGGCCCATAGGGCCTCCAGCGCCCGCCAGCGCCGCACAGCCCGGCCCTTGGGCCCGGCCCGGCCGAGGCGCGCGCGGACAGCCAGGGACAGCCCTACACTTTGATTACTTTTGCACTTTGCTGTCGTGGGCCGCGAGAAACCTCTCGGGGGGGAGGGAGCCGGCCGGGGCGTTTGCCAAAGATTCCACGAACGATACGTGGGAAAACGGGTCAGTGGCGTATTCGAAGTTCAGCCGAGAGGGGCGAGATGGGCTTGCGAAGAACCATAAGTTGTCGTGAGTTTGAAAGGGGCAGAGGGGCACGGCAAAATAATTTGATCTCCTAGGAAAACTTCCCAAGTTTTCGCCTTTCCTTCGAAGTATATACGTAGTATAAATTGACTTCAGAAATTACAGGGGCCTTGTTTTGTGCAGGGGTTTGGCCGTACAGCGGGCTTCTCCGGTCCAACCCTTAGTAACGCCACTATCTCGCCGTACACAAAGCGACTCCCCTCGCAGAGGCTCGGCTGAGGCTAGAGGCTCCAGAGCAGGCTCCAGAGCAAGCTCCGCTGGAGAGGGAGGGACGATCGATAACGGCAGGATTTTGCCATCGGCGAGGCGTGTGTGGGCGGCTGGAAGAGGTGGGGGGGGGGGGCGCTGGAGCGTGCAGGCTGGAGCGCGCTGGGACAGGCTGCAGCACGATGGAGCCCGGGACTAGTGTAGTCTATTATTCATAGGCGAATAACAGTTTTTAGAGAAGTGCAAAGGTGTCGATTTTTGACAGCCCTAGAGTCTCTTTTGGAGGTTAAGTGTTACGTACTATTGCAATTACAAACAATGACAAAAACAATAAACAGTATGCAAAATTTTCGATTTTAAAAATAGATTATCTTGTCTCCTGAGGGTTAACTTGTCGAGCCGGTGTCGAGCCCGAGCCCTTTGAACGACAATTTTGTCTGTTTTGCTGTATCTCTTACAGTTTGAGCTCGATGTTATTTTTTGACGAATAAAATAAGAGACAGAGTTCCACTACATTTTAATTCAGAATATTGTGTAGTCGGGGGTCTAGCAACAACAACTTTGAAATAACACCAAAATCAATCTTTCCTTCAGAAAACTTTTAAAATTAGAGCTTCAATTGACCCCTCACTGGCACCGCGCGTGGCATGCAGCCCAAATCTAATGTCCTTGAAAGTAACTATTGAGGCCGAAGCCCCTTACCTCCGACTCTGCCTTTTGGCCGACTCGGCTGTCATAGCGCAGTAGTCCTAGCGTATGCCTTTTCTTTTTCTTTAGACCTTATATGCCTCCGTCTAAGGTCTTTTCCACCTCCATGCTCAATAATTTCTTCTTGTTTTTATACGACTTTCCCCTTTGGGAAGGGGGAGGAGGGGGCTCTCTCTCCCTCTCTCCCTCCCAGACGGCCAGCAGCCCCCGCGCCCATCGTCCCCAGCCAATGCCATGCACGCCGTTTGGAGACAGTCCAAAAGCGCTTGCATTATGCTGATGATGGTGCGCATGTGTGTGTGTGTGTGAGAGAGGGAGATAGAGAGAG
>NW_026267296.1:314779-321594 GCF_000697945.3 Frankliniella occidentalis | reverse complement strand
ATTTTCAATTTTTTTTTAAATTTAGTATATAATTGAAAATCACTGGAAGCAAACTTACACGAATGAACATAGGCATGAATGAAACTATAATTATGTAGTTACCTACTTCCAGTGGACTTATATTAAATACTGCAATCAAAACATCACAGACTGCTGTCGCCAGCTTTGTACCATTTACCTGAAGAGTTTTAATATAAACCTACTGCAGTCTCTATCTCGATAGAATAATGTTTTTATGCCATGCTAAGGAGTTCGATCGTGTATGGCAGGTAGGCAGGCAGGCAGTCAGGTCAGGTCACACTGCATACGTCGAAGTTCATTTACATTATCGGCCTGATAATAAGTACAGTTAATACCATATGCTGCCTCGTGCTCCCTCTTACCCTGGTCTGCAACATCACAATTTTCGAGAGAATCTTTACAATCTATACAATTTTTGGTCTGCACCTACCCTGACTCCGCCCTACGCCACATAAACTGTACAATTCTGGGTGGGATCAGATCACAATGACGGAACCTCGACTCGCTGTGCCCGTTTTTTGACTGGTCAGCGATTGATCACAATTAAAAGAAACAGCTCGCGCCTCGCTCCCGTTCAGACAGAAAAGGTCGTCTGCACTGGGAGCGAGCTTTAAACTCGCTTGCTTAAAATACTTTTGGCCCAACGTCGAGGAGGCTTCAAAGTAAGGTAGGCGCAGAATGCCTGCTATCACAATGTTATGGTTACATTACGGTGGTTATGGCGCTGCACGCTACTTTCCGACGAAGAAATATGCCATTCTTCGAACAGACCAGGTATCGTTTTCGTCCACCCATTCCTAATCAACCAAAAATCACAAGAAGTTCGCTAACTCAAGAGACTCATAAAATTGCACTACCGTGACACTCCAGAGAGATTTTTCGCCGATGAATATAAAATACACAACAAATCAACGATTGAAAACCACTCACTAGAGAAAAGTCATACCACTATGAATAAATATATGGGGCAATCTTTGACATGCAAGGTGTTGATCAAATAAATGTATTTAAAACTACCATAGATCAATCTGAATCAATTAAATAATTTATGTACAAATTGACATTTGGTAAAGTTCATTCTGGCGTTTTGAACACAGTCAATACTAATAGATTTCAATTTTGCTTCGAATAGAGATATAAGATAAAGCTTTCTGTGATTTCATTTTTCGATAAATAATAATTTCCAATTTCTGTACAGGTTTTGACAAGATGAGTACTTGATGAAAGAGATTAAGCTCTCTTAGAGTAGTTGTATACAACTTAACACAGTCAACAGCACATAGTGCAAAGAACGAGAGTTAACCCCCCAATCAGTACTTGAAAGTACCGGCTATCGCTTCAAGGTATGATTTCTCATCTACGCTAGTTTTCTTATTGTATCAATAACTGATCAGGAGACAATGCAGCGAAACCCTCTTAGGATACGCACAAGAATCACACTGTCCCTTACACACGGAATAAATAAATAAGTTTTTTGGAGACGAGATCGTTAGCTGACACGTTGCTACACAGATTCAAACAATAATACAATCACATACACACTGCAATGCAATTTTGAGCTCCAACCGAACAGCACATGGACTTTTTCAACGACACTCGTAGAAAAGAACCGTTACCTTGAGACTGCCCCCCCGCACTGCCCCGAGGGATAGGCAACACGCTGGCGTCATCGCGGCGTCGAAACGTGGAGATGACGTCACCGAGGCTTGGCCTACCCTCCGGGCTGCGTACACGCATTAGATTGAAGTTGTTGTTGCAGCCTTGAGAACGGCGAGGCAGTCTTTCAGTGGAGTTTATGATGGAAACGTCAGATGCGCCTCTCCGCGATGAATCCCGATCAATTATATCAACCATGAACTACGTATTGTTTTGTACTTCATGGGACTTTACGTTTTTATCCAGCAGGCAGGCAATGGAAGGTCACAGACAATCTTAACTGCCACAGCAGTGGACGCAGACTGCAGCAAGATGTCGAAACCAAATACACCAAGTCACACAGAACAGAATATTAAGATGAAAAAAAAAATGAAGGCAAATAAATTTTGAAAAAGAGCTACCACTACACATATATGGGAAATGCTAGGTATGCATGTATAAATTTGCTTCGTTTGATGTGTGATTCTGAACCATACACTTTTAAAATTATTATCACCATAAATATAACTGACACAGTTAAGTTAATTATTACAAAGTTCCAAATACATCTCTACGGTGTTAAAATACCTTTTAGGGCCTGTCCATGCCTTTGAATTCTCTCTCCGCAACCTCTCCTTTTTTTGAAAATTTAGCTCCACAATGACCGTCCCGCAAAACAAAACTTAGCTCTGTCAAAACGAAACGCGAAAGAAAAATAAAACTCAAAACTCCTCCTTTTAAGCGAGAGACAGAAGAGAACAAAACACAAAAACAAAACAAACTTTGTTGTGCTATGGCCATTCAATAAAATGTTCCACATCAATGGGAATGAGTTAAATGAGATCACAGGACGCGGGACAAAATGGGGGTAGAGGGTTCAGCTGGAGGCGTACGTGCTCAGGTCGTACTTCTGCTGCACAGTTTGGTGGGGCACGTGCATGCCGTGCTGGATCGGCCTCACTGGCAGCGCCTTGTTGCCCACCCGCTCCATGAGCAGCTCCGGCTCGTGGGGAAGGGTGACGATGGCCGTGGGCTCGCTTCGGGCGTCCTCGTAGAGCACGCAGATCGAGCCGTTCTCACCGATCCGGTACGACACCTCGGCCGGGTCGATCCACATGGTGAGCTCGGAGGGGAACAGGCGGTGCAGGTACGAGCCTGGCAGCCCGACGGCGTCCCCGGCCTCGGCGATGACGGGGTCCATGGAGCCGTTGATTCTCAGGCACCGGTAGGCGGAGCCTCGGTGCGGCCTGTCGGGGAACCAGTGGTAGCGGTACCGGTGGGACAGCAGCTCGCTGAGCGAGCCCTTGAACATCTCGAGCTGGGATTCGCTCAAGCTGTTGTGGTGCAGCCGGAGCAGCTGCACCAGGAAGTTGACAGCGGAATGGATTTCGAGCCTCATGTTGCTGGACTGATGCACATTCACACAAAATCACTCGACGGTTGACGCACGCACGACTAGAGGTATCACACTGTTTTCTGGCCCCCCTTCCTTCTCACTTCTCTTCTGCTCTTCTCTCCTCTCCCGTCCCCGGTCCAGGGCGACACTCTCACGCACACACTCACGGACACGTCCGCACGCTCCTGCCTCCTTTGTCTGTCTGCGGCGCTAGCTCACTCGGGCTGGGCTCGGGCCGCACGGGGCCAGCCTCGGGAGCCGCACCAAAGATGGCTGCGGCGGCCAGCCAATGGCAACGCTCGCCCGGCCCCCCTCCACCGGGCCCAGCGGGCCGTGCTGGGCCGCGGCGGAGCGCTAGCGGAGCCTGGCGGGGCCGCGCCGAGGCAGGCCGTGCGCTGAGGCAGTGGAGCGCGCTGCTGCACACCGACTCGAAAAACACATTACTACTGCTATCTATGGGTTTTCTTGCTTTGACTAAATAAAATTGTCCATTTAAAGAACGGGAGACCTCGGATGCACTTTGCTCGGAGGGCCTCCTCACGATTCGAATCGAGTGAAAAACTCAATTCTCCGCGCGAAGTTTCCGCCGTGTGTACCGTGAATTCGCGTCTCGGCTTAAGCCCCCCGCGATTAAGCCACCTGGCGCTGCTTACGCCTCTCGGAGAGATCAGCAGCGGTCGCTATCGCTAGTCTGCGGTGCAGCCACCTCAGTGAGCTGCGCCCGCCGCGCCCACCCCCGGACGGCCACCCCCGGACGGCCACACGGCCCGGGGGGTGCGCGGAGGCGGTGACGCACTTCCTACGCACAATCCCCCTCCACCGGCCGCCACCCCCGTACTACACACCCCCGGCGAGCGCTCTGTCCAAGTTGACGTCACCATGTGCCAGCTTTAGGGGACGACGAAGCCGTCGAAAAAAAATATGGCCGTTGAAAACGTGACGACGACGACAACAGGGGTGGTGTGTCGCAGGCTGTGCGAACCACCCTTCCTGGCCGTCACCGAGATGTGCACGGCCTGCTACAGCGGCGCCGTGCAGCCGTCCTCGTCACTCTTGCAGCGCGCCCGCGAGAGAGAGACGGCGGAGTTGTTTGCGTGGCCTGAGCCTTGTGTGGCCAACGCAAAGCGCCGCATAGCGCGCTCACGAGCGCCAAGTCACGTATGCGTGTTGACGTCCTGCGGGCGAGCGCCTCGCGGCCCGCGGGCCCCGTAGGTGGTGGTGGGCAGCGCGGAGCGGCGCCCCGGCTGGCTCCTGAAGGATATACCATCACCTTTTCAAAATGACCCGCATCAAGTCCTTCACACACTTGCAGCGGTTGGCGGCCGGCGGGATTCGGACCCGTGACGCCGCGGAGTTAAAGAGTATCATTATCATTGTGCTGTTGCGACAAAAGCCGCCTGCACCGCTTCTGTCGTTTCTCTGTTGTTGGGATAGGGAAGGCACACTATCGCCCCCTCCCCCCCCCGCTGGAACCAGCAAGTTCTATCTGCTGGCCCTGTTCTTCTTTTCTTCGTCGTTCGTATTTCGACGGGGGAAAATTACCAGCGCAGTAGTGTGTTGACTGCGCTACGCTGCGCCGCTGCGGGCCGCCCGCCGAGGTGCGTCAGCGCCACTGCCTCAGCGCACGCGTGTCCTCCCACTCCGCGAGCGGGACGGACTCGGCTCGGCTCGGGCCTGTGCGCCCGGGACCGGCACGGACTCGGCTGGGCTGGGCTCGGCTCGGCTCGGCAGGCTGACAGGGGATAAAGAACCTCAGGGGCGTCGCGACTGGACTCCAGCCGCTGGAGCAAATCATCGCGGAATAAAACCTTTTGGCCGTACTCGGCCCTTTGCGCCTCGCTTTGCGGCCCGTGGCCACCACGGCTGGCGCTCGCCTCCTGGAGCAGGCCTGGAGCAGGCCTGGAGCAGGGCTGGAGCGGCTCCAGGAGCCTTGTCCAGCAGCGTGGCGGGGGCGGGGGGGGGGGAGCGCCCTCTCCCTCCCCTTCTCCGGCTCCCGCAGGTGGCAGAGGGCGGCGTTGCCGGCTCCGCGACGCTGGGCTGCCTCGCGGCGGCGTCGAGCGTCGTTGCCACACCGACCCGCACCCCGTTCAGGCGACCACAGTTGTTGGTACACAAACAAAGGAGCGGGCGTCGCTCGGCGTCCCGGCGGCGTCCCGGCGGCGTCCCGGCGGCGTCCCAGCTGGTAGGCAGCCTCCCTACCCCGACGCCGCCTACGCCCCAGCGCCGCTTTCTATGCTGCGTCCCGGATAAGCTAAGATGTTTTCCGGGGCTGAGTGGATGGTGGTTTTGTTCAGTACTACTACCCACTTCATACGCTCAGGCGAGAGCTCGAAGCGCTGGCGATGTCGTTACCCTCAGCTTATCGGAATCGATGTTTCGATGCGGTCGTTTTGCGCCGCAGAGCGCGTCGTGCGGTGGCTGGGGGGCTGCTGCTCGGCGGCTGCAACGACTATCGTTAGAATCTTGCCGGGCAGGCGGGCTTGGACAATGGCCCTGCAATCTATTCCAGGCGACGCAGCGGTCCGAAGGAAAAAAGAACAAAAGGAATCCAGGGTATACGGGTGAGGGTGGGAGGGGCTAGCCCACAGCTCGGTGTGCTCACGGGGACGTCCTGGACCGGAGAGAGGACAACAGTTTTACCGACCTGCAAACGATTTAGGAGAGCTAGAGACAGAGAGGGCTGAGCAGAGTTAAGTGCTGAGAGAGAGAGAGAGAGAGAGAGAGAGAGAGAGAGAGAGAGAGGGAGGGAGGGAGAGAGAGAGAGAGAGAGAGAGTTGTAAAAGCAAATCTGATTGGGAAATCGGGAAATCGTGAGAGGCGCTCTGCCGTTCTTCTCTCTCTCCGAATCTGGCTCGCCTGATGTAGTTACATCCCCCCTCCCCCACCCCGAATGTCAGCAATCAGCGAATAAGTCTCGCGATAATGAAGTAATTAGACTATGAGATTGCTGTCAAAGGTGGGGCGCCCAGTCGGGGCGCTTCTAGCCAGCTGCAGGGCGGAGCGCGCGGAGCGCGGCGGGGCTGACGGGCCCCGCCTGGGCCGCTACGGTAAAGGAGAAAGCGAAGTTCACTGCTGCACTTCCACCTCCCCCGCAGATCCGTAAATAGTTCACCAACCGACATGCATGCAGTCGCAGAGAGACGCCCGCAAGTCGTTGGGCAACAAGAGGGGGAAAGGTGGTATTTCTGCGGGTCCTCTCGGTAAATAAATGTCAGTTCCATCCACTGTACACACACTAAGTCCCACAGACGTGCAGGTGCCATTGTCTCCGCACATCGTGCGGCTGCGGTGGTACCCGCAGAAGACGGCGGTGTCGATGTCTCCGTCACGAGAGTGAAGGGAGCTCGACCCGGGGAGGGATTCCCGCTCGCGCACAGCGCACACTGCAATACTCCTGGCCGCTCCCGGAGCAGGCAAAGCATCATCAGGCGGAGCAGCACTCCCGCTTCCCTTCATATTTAATCCCCGGTCAGACAGTGCGGTGCAGCGCCGCGCTGTCGCCGGAGGGAGGTAAAGAACATCGCTCTGTAAGTGCTCCACCACGCCAGCCTCGCGCACGCCGCGCGCTTGTTTTAAACATTCCCGCCACTCGTTGTCGTCGAGGCGGCCGTCTGTCTCCGCTGGCCTTTCTCTCCGCCTACTTCGCACTGCCCGTTACATTTCCCATCGGCGACCTCATGACCGGCCGCACGGCGCACACCGCCTCTCTCTCTCTCTCTCTCTCTCTCTCTCTCTCTCTCTCTCTCTCTCTCTCTCTCTCTCT
>NW_026267296.1:308304-308897 GCF_000697945.3 Frankliniella occidentalis | reverse complement strand
GCTGGGATTTGTCCTGAGTCAGCCCTCCCCCAAATAATCACAAACCCGGCCTGCCTGTGCCCGCGGACCAGGAGCACGGTTTGACGTCGACGCTTATATCATTTGTTTTCTCTCCCCGCTGTTCGTTGAGACTTCTTTGGTTGAGACCATAATTAACGTGGTATTTATATTTTGCTGTTTTTGAGTCAAATTTTACCCGAGACTAATAAAATTGCAATTTTTTCAGAAAACTTGTGAAACTGAAACACCCTTTTCTCAACGTATCGGTTAGCGGTACGGTCCTGCACCTGCCGGCTTTGCACCTGCCCACCTGACACAGTGGCACAGATGCAAACCCAGCCGCCGCAGCCGATGCAAGTGGGCATGGATGTCAGGCGGCGCGAAGGCCAAAAAGCTCTCCTCACCTCAGAGCAGCCGTGTGACGAGCCGAGCGAGGGGCGAATCGGAGTCGAGCCGAGCCCAGGGGGCGTCGCGGTCGGGGCGGGCGGGCGGAGCCGAGCCGAGCCGTCCCGTTGCAAGGAACCGGTCTGTTTGCTGGCCTGCCGGCTGCGGGGCGGAGGAGGAGGGGGGGGGGGGGGAGAGCGGGACACATA
>NW_026267296.1:306830-308254 GCF_000697945.3 Frankliniella occidentalis | reverse complement strand
TCCTCCACTTCCTCCTCCTCCTCCTCCTCCTCCTCCGTTCTGGCTGCTATCCCTCAGGTGTAAGTGCATGCCTAGCTCCTCCTTGTAGGAGCTCATCACGCCGAGGTAAACACGCCGTGGGCCCTATGCCCATTTATATGCAGGAGGGAGTGTTTGAGGTCAGCCTCGCGCTGCCCTGTGCTGCCCCGTGCTGCCCGCCGTGCTGTCCCATGCTGCCCCGTGCTGCCCCATGACTTGCCTATGGCCACGCTGCTCCCGCCCCGTGCCGCGCCCCGTATGCTGTCAAGGTCGTACACAGTTTGGATCGTAAAAGGGGAGGAGGATGTCGAAAGCGACGACGGCGGTCCCTGTGCTGGATCAGGGCAAGTCCAACTCGGTTAGTCAGAGAAATCAGAAAAAAGCAGTCAGACAGAGCAAATGATCCAGATGGCAATAACAAAAAAATAGCTCAGAAACCATCATCCTTGTCATGAAAATGTCAGGGACTTTTAACTGTACCGCCCGTCTTGGTCGATGAAAAGTACAGGGCTTTCGACCAACGTCGTTGGTCATCGGTGACGGGTTTGAAAGAGTTCCCGAGGGCAGCTGCTGGACCTATGAGCAGGATAGCTGCAAGTCGTGGGGGGGGGGGGGGGGAGAAGGGGAGAAAGGCGATGTGAGCTCTATAGTTGTAGAGGGGTGAGGGGGAAGACAGCATCGGAAGAAAAACCGGATCATAAAGTAAACCCACGCGCGCGCGCGTGTGTGTGTGTCGTAGAGTGTTTGTGTTGTTTTGGTGTATTTTTCGAAGTGAGGCAATAAGAATGAAAGAGAAGACGCGAATTAATAAGACGCCTCGGCCAGATGCTACTGTACTCCAGGCGCGGGGAGGTGCGCGGCGCGATGCTGTTGTCCCCCGCGTCCCTCCGCACCGGCGGCCGCTCCACCAGTCCTCGCCGTCGACGTCACCGTCGTCGTCGTCGTCGTCCTGCTTCGTATCGAGACAAAAGGAATCCCATTTCGGCCCCAAGGTAGATTAATATTTTAATGGATGCGGGGGCCTGGCCGTGTCGTGCCGGGCTGTGCCGGGCCGGGGGCCTCCGGGGCCGCAAAAGGGTTCTCATTATTGTCGGGAGACGTCGGCGGCCTTCGAGTCGTGATTAAAACCGCTCCTCGGTGCAGCTGCTGCAGCCCGAGCCGGGGGCCTGATGTGGGTCACAAGTGGGCGGCGACCGACGAGTAGTAGTATGAGATATTTGATTCGCGGCCGCCGCCGCCGGGTGGTGGGTGGTGGCTGGTTGGTTATGGATCACTCGCGAGGGTAGTTGTGCAAAAGTGCGAGATTGTGTCACTCATATACGTAGCAGCCCGAGCTCGAGTCCCCAGCCAGGTGTGTAGGTGTGTTTTCTTGCTTTCCAGCCTGGAAGGGGCTGTTGGGGCGGGGG
>NW_026267296.1:305543-306780 GCF_000697945.3 Frankliniella occidentalis | reverse complement strand
CCCCCCCCCAAGCTTCGGCTTTTCTTGAGCGGAAACTGTGTCAGCCTCAGCAGGTCTGGTGCGTTGGGCCCGGTTGGGCCCCTCGGGCTGCGAGCCGCCCCTTCCAATCTGTTGACCATATGGGGCGGGCGTATACGGGCTGCCTATGCCACCCGAGGGACGCCCATAGGGGGACGCCCATAGGGACGCCGCCCATTGCCCCGGCCCCGACAGCTGTCCCTAACCCCCCCGCCCTGCCCAAAGAAAGCGGAGACACTCAAGACGTGCCAAAAAAGTAAAGAGTGTAACGACGCCAGGAGTGCACGGGTTGTATCCTACACCCTGCTCACTCCTCTCTTTCAGACTAAATCCTTTTGCATTGTGTTGTGCATAAACATGCAGCATTTTATATAGACATAATATTATGCACAATTTTATACATAACTATGCACAGTTTGTGCATAATTATGCACAATTTGTACATACGTAATTATGCATGAAATTTGTGCATACTTATGGCTGTATGAAATTCTGCATGTTTATGCACAATTGCACAATATATTGCCCTCATTCTTTCTCCCAAGTTTTCCATTTTGCTCAACCAAACTTTTCCGACTACGTAATATTGTCTGTGTATACAGGGTGGTCCACAGACCCCTTCCTTTATTTTGCTTATACTGTACCGGATGCCGGCGTGCGGGCGGGTTGCATACTCGCACGGGGCCATAAGGCGCCGTAGTAAGCGACGATAGGCAAGCCCGCCCGCACGCCTGCATGCGGTACAGTATAAGCAAAATAAAGGAAGGGGTCTGTGGACCACCCTGTACCAGGTGGCTGATTCATGCCGCGCACTTCTGTAGTCATGCTGTACCGCATGCTGGAGTGCGGGCGGGTTGCCTACTCGCTCGGCTCGTAAGGCGCCCTGGACAGGGGCGATAGGCAAGCCCGCCCGCACTCGTGCATGCGGTACAGTATACCTACAGAAGTGCGCGGCGTGAATCAGCCACCTGGTATATAGTTGATGCTTTGGGATCATCGCTTGAATCATCCACCAATCAGAGAGGGTGTTTACATGGAAGAACTGCCCTCTTTGGTTGGTGATTGGTCGAGGCTTCATGATGATTCGGGAGCAGACGATACCCCTTTTGCTTTTTGCTGTGCAGGAGGAGCAGTATATGTTCGCCTTGGGTGAGTATGAATAGGCACGGAGTGCTGACTGACACGTCAAAGTCCTCTCCGAAGGCTGTGTGTGTGTGTG
>NW_026267296.1:304829-305403 GCF_000697945.3 Frankliniella occidentalis | reverse complement strand
CACTGGGAACACGCTGTTGTACAAGAGGCGCGCCCAGCCACTCCGCCGTGCTGTAGTGCTCTACACAGTACGTACCGTGCGCTACAGCGGTAGTCGCTCCAGGGGGCCGTTTGCTCTGCTCTGGCTGGCGTTGTGCGCGGGGGCAACGGGGTATGGGGGAGGGGGAGGGAAGGGTTACACGGCTACACTGTGATTTCGTGCAGTGGCTGCACCGAAATAAGCAGCCAGTGGTGCAGAATAAAGACGCACTCGACCACAATTTAGTTATACTGTAGGCGTGTGTGGATTCTGTGGATTCGTTGCATGTTCGCGGCAGACCGGCGGGCCAAGTAAGGCTTTCGAGACAATGAATGCCATGTGGTCATGGAGTAACTCAAAGGGTGTGTTCCGGTGCGTTATATAAGGGTTTGTCTGACCACGGTTTTTATTAGCCCACATATTAACTACGAATAGTGTTTGGGGTCTGCGCTATCTGGGTCTGCGGGGCACCATGTTTATATGTACAGTCAGTGTTGCGGGTTTGCCTTCTCATTTCGTCTTGCTTCGTCCGTAAGGTGCCATGCACCCCCCCCCC
>NW_026267296.1:302924-303789 GCF_000697945.3 Frankliniella occidentalis | reverse complement strand
CCCCTCCCTTTCCGTCCACCTGGAATCCTCGCCAATTTCGCGCCGTCGTCTTGGTGTTCCAAAAACATGTCCTAAAAATTTCTCGTCTTCTGAGCCGGTCCGGTCTGCTGCCGTGCGGGTGCGTCTGTAATTCCTCGCCCAGTCCGGGGTGCCACCCCTGCCTCCCCACACCTGCCCGCCAGGTGCGGCCGAGGGTGTGTTGTGAGGGGGGCGCGTCTGCTGGCCGGGCCTGCACTGCACCCTCCCCGGGGTGGAGGAGGAGGAGGCCGGGTTGCACTAGCTCGACCCCTACTCCCGGTGGACGTCGCCCCCGCCGCGGTGCACGGTGCAGCGCTGCAATGTTTTGGCGGAGCGGCAACAGCGGCGCGCGCCGGCAACGCCGCAGGAGAGGTCTGGCTCTCTGCTGGCGGCGCCCCGGCAGGGCTGGCAGCCACCACGGCCGTCCAGCCCGAGCTGGCGGCCGCAGCCCCGCGGGGCCTAAAGGCAGCAGCCCAGCCAGGGAGCGCAGGCAGGCGCCAGGCCGACGCGAAAGGGCAGGATGGAACAGGATGGGGGGGATTCGCTGCTGCACGCGGAGACAGGCGCGTATCCTGCGGGGGGTTCATGAACCCTTTTCCCCCGATGCGACTTTCAAAAGAGTCTGATGGGTAGGCAATCCGCAGTGCGTACCGCCTACCGCCTGCAAGATAATTCTGCGGAAACGCGCCTGCAAGTCAAGCTCCAAGCACTAGGGAAGAAAATTAGTATTTGTGTCGTGGATTTCCCTGTGAATACACCCCCTCCTCCCTCTCTATCTCGTACATTTACCTGCAGTGCCCTGACAACGGCCCAACGGCATCAGCTGCAGCAATGGAATCATCCCCCC
>NW_026267296.1:301998-302874 GCF_000697945.3 Frankliniella occidentalis | reverse complement strand
CCCTCATATGTTTACGATCTCGTTTCGTTTTTATTAGAGAGTCTTTTGTCGCCAAAATGGGTCAGGACAGCTGCCTTTGTGCTGCTTTGCTGCTGCAGACTTAGCACCTGAACGAACCTAGTAGGGGAGACCAAAATGGAGACACAGTCACTGGTTGGAGCCGAGCTACAAGACAAGCTCAGACCCGTATGGGCGGCAGGTAGGGGGTGAGAATTGGGAGGCTCTTGATCTACAACTGAGGGTCGGGCTATACCCCCTCTATCTCCCCCCCCCCCCCTTGCTACACACATACACACCCGCGCTCGAAGGTCTATCCCGCACGGAAGTGGAGTGTTGTGTACTCGGTCCGGGGTGTCACTCAAAGGCCCTTTTCACCGGCCGACGAAACCGCAGTGGTTGCGCAGGGGCGTATCCAGGTCGGGCTGGGCGGGGTGGCGGTGGCGACTGGAGGAAGGGGGGTGAGTGGCGGGTTAAGTTGAGTTACCGCACGCACAGCCAGTCAGGCGGGGAGGCGAATGGATGTCCTTTTGATCGTGAACATTTTGGTATAGGTTTGCTACTCTTCCTGGAAACACTTAAATTTTCATTTTCTTTGCTCTATGCATCGTAGAAGGTTTTCCAGTGTGAGGAACGGGCCTCAAACACGTGGTGGTTTGTGATCCCGGACGTCACGAGGCCCGGCTTGCGCAAGTAACGCTGCTCGCCGGACGATATCGTCCCGATCCCGATCCCCCCGCGAGTCCTCGATCCCACCGCCCCCTCCGCGGGCTCGACAGGCGGCGCCGAGTCGGTGTGCCAGCGACGACGTCTGTGCAACTTTCCTTTCTGGGAGCAAGCGGCGGCGGCCCCGCGGTGCGGGCGGCGGGGGAGGTGGGG
>NW_026267296.1:293256-293863 GCF_000697945.3 Frankliniella occidentalis | reverse complement strand
TAAAAGTAACAATGGTTACTCATCAGGTGGCAGAATAACCTCGCGCACATATGTAGTCCTTTGTAGTTGCACTGTACCGCATGTATAGAAGGGCGAGCGGGTTTGCTTAGTCAGTCACTGACCACGGCGCCTTACGGGCCGAGCGGGTAGGCAATCCACGCGCACTCGTGCGTGCGGTACAGTCTAAAGTGCGCGGGGTTAATCAGGCACCTGGTACAAGCAGTAGGGTGAGTTTAGTCTCTTTCACCTTTCCATATTAATTGTTGCGAGAGCCAGTGCTGAGCGCTGTTTTGTCGCACATGACACATTTGCACGCCTGCCGCTCTCAGGGCCGCGGCCTGCAGCCTGCCCTGCAGCGCGCCTGCAGCGCAGAGTCACAGACCTCCTGTGGCCTTCGTGACGCCGGCCTGCCAGGCCCCGGCCCGGCCGCGCCAGACGCGTTGCGACGCTATTGTTGTTGTCATTAGTCTTTGGCCATGGACTACCATACCATACCTCGCGGCGTCACGCGTGACGGGACGTGACGGACAGCGGTGTAAAAACGTGACGGCAAAACGTGACGCGGCGCGGTGAGGGGGCGAAAGTAGTAAGGGCGAGGCGGGGGGGG
>NW_026267296.1:290229-291811 GCF_000697945.3 Frankliniella occidentalis | reverse complement strand
CGAGAAGGTTCTCCGACAAGCCCAGCTTTTAGTGTCAAGGCCCTAACAGAGCCGAAGTGTATTCGTTCCAACAACAGCCAAACGTCGAGCGACGTTTGGGACCTCCGGGACGAATCTGCACTTCGCCCTCCACGACCCTCCCGCGTCGGGAGCGTACGGGCTGCTGAATGGCTGCACTGCTGCACACACTGCAGTCAGTTGATATAGTTTGTTACCGAAGGCGTCAGCTGTACCAGGTGGCTGATTCACGCCGCGCTCTTCTGTGGGTATACTGTACCGCATGCACGAGTGCGGGCGGGCTTGCCTATCGCCCCTGTCTACGGCGCGCCTTACGATCCCTGTGAGTAGGCAACCCGCCCGCACTCGTGCATGCGGTACAGTCTACCTCCAGAAGTGCGCGGCGTGAATCACTGAATCAGCCACCTCTCTCTCTCTCTTTCTCCCTCTCTACTCTCTCTCACTCTCACACGAACATTCTGTGGATCAGGTGCTCCCTTAATCCCCTTTCTCGTATTTTTTTTGGTAGGGTCGAGGTTGTTGTTCCGTCGCTGTTTTTCCCTGTGCGCAGTACGCGGGCTGGTGTTGTCGGTGCCGCTCGGTCTGCCCGAGCGAGGCGAACAGCTGTTAGTCCACTGCCAAGAAAAACAAGTCAATAATCGTTAAGACCATTGTATTATTTACTTTTGTTTTCGAAAAGCTGCGACGGAATCGTTTCAAATGTTGATGTGCAAATTAGAAATTCCGAAAATTTACCGTAGTTTTAATCATCTTATTGTTGCAGTGCGTCCCGGCAACCGCAGACGGGGCTTTATCGTCTGCCGACCGTCCCGAATGCCTGGATGGATGGATGGATGGATGGATGGATGGATGGATGGATGGATGGATGGATGGATGGATGGATGGTTAGTTGGATTGGCGCTGCGTAACTCGTTTACCGCTGCAGTTTTTCCTTTGTTTTGTTGAAGAAATCCAGTGAGATTTGCTAATGCCGTGCGTCGCCGGTGAGTTTCTGTTTTGTTTCTGTCATCTTCGTTGTCTCTCACACGCGACGGGTCGCGACGGGCCAAACTTTCCGCTTGCCGCAAGCGGCCAATCAGCGCCGTACGGCGTACAATCACCTCATTATCATTCGATTTCTTTTTCTCTTGCCTAGTTTTTTTTTCAGCAGTGTGCCACACCTACCTGTGCTTGTTGTTACCTGTGCACGTGTGCGGACCAAGGGGACCGGCTCAAGAATACGGGCGACCTGCTGCACCGCTGCACCAAGCTGCACCGCCACTCTCCCCCGTCCCACACAAAAGTGTCTTAGACGATGACCTCAGGGGACCACGGCGGAGCCCCGATTGTCTGCAAGCCAGGCCAGGTAGAGTCGCCACCGTGTAGCCCAGGACACAAGTGCAAAATAATGGCTCAGGCCTAACAAAAATTGTAGAAAGCTGGATTTTGGTGCACTGGTAGATTCGGAACTCCTCTCTTACCTCGATTTTAGTCCCCGGCGATCCGAGGTGTGCAACCCGAGATATTGAACAAGAAGGGCCTAAATGCAGGACTTTGCGGTATTGGCCATAGCTCCGGAACTACT
>NW_026267296.1:289811-290179 GCF_000697945.3 Frankliniella occidentalis | reverse complement strand
GAGGAGGGCCCCGCTGCAGGAGGGCCCGACTGGAGCCGAGGCTGGAGCTGGGCGAGCTGGGCCCCACTCACCTTGCACGGCCGGCACGGCCCGGGGCCCCTCCTGCAGCGGGCCTCACGACGTGAAGAAACCCCGAAAGGTGTCGGCCGCCCTACACTGTGCGCAAACGTTTCTCATCGCGGTTAGGCCCCCGGGGGGAACGGACACCGGCCGGGGATAACGACGTATTGTTGTGGCTTCCCTTGCAGGCCCCTCGGGGGGCCCGGGGCCCGGGCGCGACGTGGCGCGGCGGGGCGCAAGCGGGGGCAAGGGGTACAGGGGGGAGGGGGCATTGTCGGAACGCAGCCGTGCGTAATTGTGCAGACTTT
>NW_026267296.1:282345-284561 GCF_000697945.3 Frankliniella occidentalis | reverse complement strand
TAGTTCCTGGGTGCGGACTTACGGTAGAATGGAGAGGACAGTTTGACCTACCCGATGCATGGAAGGAAAATACCCTCCGTATTTTCTAAACGTTAAATATTTCACATTTTATTTTCCGTCTTTTCGGGCGCGCGCGCGCTGCTCTGTCTCTCTTCCTCCCGTGCGTGCGAGGGAGAGCGAGCGCGCCGGGTGGTGGGGGAGGCAGCGGGGGCTCCAGCGGCACGGCTGCGGCGCGGCCGCGCGGGCGGCTCTGCACGGCTTCGGTTCAAAGCGATTTGAACGTGAACGGTTAGAGCCACAGTAAATGTGAGCACAGCGTCATCTAGCTAAAGGATGAGCGCACAGCGTTTCCTCGGAGCTTTTCTCGAAGTTTCTTTCTCGTTCAGGAGATATGACGTGAGATTTTTAAAATTGAACAAGTCAAAATGAAAATTTTCTGTTTGACTCAAGATTTTAGCTAGAAATACACATTGCGCTCGCTTAGTACTGGTTGGGGCTTGTTCCCCGTTAGTTTCCGAACATTTTGACACCCACCCCGTCCACATAGCTCAAGTAGTTCCGGAGCTATGGCCAATACCGCAAAGTCCTGCATTTAGGCCCTTCTTGTTCAATATCTCGGGTTGCACACCTCGGATCGCCGGGGACTAAAATCGAGGTAAGAGAGAGGAGTTCCGAATCTACCAGTGTACCAAAATCCAGCTTTCTACAATTTTTGTTAGGCCTGAAGCCTTCGTGTCCTGGGCTAGTGGTAGCAGCAGCAGCAGCAGCAGCAGCAGCAGCAGCAGCAGCAGCAGCAGCAGCAGCAGCAGCAGCCTCCTGATCTGGCGGCCGCAACCGCCGCCACCACCGCGCGAAGTAGAGTAGAGCTGTGCCCATTTGAAAGGAGGGCGATGCCGCTATGCTGCTACTGCTACAACCGCCGCCGCCACCTCCTCGGCAGCAGAAGCGTGGCAAAGCCACCCCCTCGGCGTTTTCGTATGAATGGAATTGCAAGTGCACTGTCACAAATGGTCCAATAACGAATTCGGCGAATTTAGCGGAAAACATCGTCAAGGTGCATTTTCTGCGTGCGGAGCTGGCAAGTGTTTTCCACCACCAGCCTCCACGTCGTCGGCTTGTGTTCGCTCCAGGGAGACTCTGGATAGGACACTGGATAGGCCTGGATATCGCAACGGGACGCGAAACTGGATACACTCTGAGCAGCTGGGCCGCTAGGCCCGTGTACAGGCCGTGCCGGCCGGCAGGGCAGCGCCAGGGGATATGACCGGCAAAGGTCACTCCCGGCTGGTCTCTCGCTGGGAGCCTCGCGGGCCGAGCCCCGACTGCTTTCATTTGCCTGTAATTGGAGGATATCGCGATGGGGCCTCCTAGAACCAGTTTTCGTGACGGGGTAATAATGGCACAGCGAGCTGGGCAATTACACGCGGCCGGCAGGAGGATCAGAGGAGGATCGAGCAAGGAAGATCCAGGGAGGCGAGGATCAGGCGAGAAGGCCCTGGAAGATCATTCGGAAGGGCCTGAGCGGAGCGAAATTCACCCAGAAAAGCGAATGCTTTGTTCAGGGTATGGTCTATAGACCCCTTCCTTTGTTTTGCTTATACTGTACCGCATGCAGTCGTGCGGGAGGGTTGCATACCCACACGGGGCCTTAAGGCTGGTCTTTCTCGCGGTGCGCGACACTGGTCGTGATTGAACGGCCATCCAACCCTTCTTGAAGTCGATGAAAGCGGATAGAAACTGTCCAGCAGCTAAGAGAGTGGAACAACTAACACTGCCCCGCACGACTCCATCGAGGCAGAGGGTAGGGTAGCGTCCCGCCGGCAGCGTCATCAGCGCGGCGTCCCCGTGGAGTGGCGTCGGCCGCGAAGGGTGGCTCCACACAATAGGCCTGACGTCACACGCGCGCGCGCCGCGGCAGCTGCAACCGACCAACCCCGCGGACGGGACGCGGAGCCCGGCGGAGCCTGGCGGAGCCGCGGGGAGGCGTCGCGAGTGGCGTGCGGTGGTGATTAGAGGAGTACAGGCAGCGCAAGCACAACCCTTACTTATTGCAACTCTGTGGGCTGGTGCTCGCCCAAGAGAAGAAAACCTCCTGATGAGCCTTTCTTTTGTTGGAGCCTGTCCGCTGAGATGTGACTTGATATGACAGAAGAAGAAGAAGAAGAAGAAGAAGAAGAAGAAGAAGAAGAAGAAGAAGAAGAAGAAGAAGAAGAAGA
>NW_026267296.1:280927-282240 GCF_000697945.3 Frankliniella occidentalis | reverse complement strand
GAGAGAGAGAGAGAGAGAGAGAGAGAGAGAGAGAGAGAGAGAGAGAAAGAGAGAGAGAGACTAAAGAAATGTAACTGTGTCGGGCCGATGATGCGTGTTGTTCTTCAATTGTTATATCCTTGCGCCATCGCTTTGCTTATTGCGTGGAGGAAGATGCACCAATTGTCACATATGATGGGCAGCCAGCGCGAGGGTACATAGAAAAATGTAACCAGTGGAAAAGTTGTGGAAGCTGCTTTGCACCTTAAATGCGTAAACTGAGCATCAGAAAAAAGATGGGGGAAAGGGATGGGGAAAGAGCAGGGGGGTGACAACTTGCTTGGAAACAAAGGGAGGGCAAGCAAGTTCCGTGCTTCCCTCGGCGTATGGACGCGCGTGTGTTTGGTGCGTGCGAGGCTCCGCGGTGCGCGGAGGGCGAAGGTATATGGTGACTCAGACTGAACAGCTTTTACCTGTTGTGCTCAGTCAGAGGGGCGGCAGGCGAGGGGGACGCGTAGTGCTCGACACCCCAAGGGGATATAATAGAAATCATGCCAGATCCAGCGAGCAGTCGGTCTGATCCGGACCAGTTGTGGACGTGGCGTGTCTGTAATTGCTGCTGGGAGCGGCCGCCATGTCCCGGTCGCGGTGTGTATAGTCCGTGCGCAAACTGGAATCCCGTCACCGAATTTTCCGCGCGTCGCGTCGACGTCTCTATGCCGTCACGACGAGCATAGTGCCGGTTATTGTGCCCTCCAGGCACGCCAGTAACTCGTATATGAGTTATTGTTATTCCAGTAATTATGCCGGCCGATGTCGGCCTAATTTTGCCACCGTACGCGGCCGCGCTCGCCTCCCGGACCATGTCCTCCATGTCGTGCTCTCGTGGTGGACGCAGCAGTGGATGGCTATGTCCAGGGAGGAATGGCGCGCGGCAGCGCACTCGATCGAAAGTACGCATCAAAGTTTTACGGGTCGTAAATAATGTAGTAACAAGGCAGCGATGGATTGAAATAAATATAAAATCTGATCAGGACGGACGGGCGGCTGCTGCTGCTGGCAGGCCCACGGCCCAGGCCCGCGCGCTCGGAGCCGGTATGGTAGAGGCGCGCTCTCTGTGCGAATATGGGCGAAATCGAGCGGAATTCATATTGCGAAAAATGATTACACGCTGGCGTGCGTCCATATCAGCCCCCCGCCTCTGCTCCACGGATATCGCGCGCGCCGCCGCCGTCGACCAGGGCAGGGATTTGTAATAAATTAATTTTCGCGCGATCACGGCCTCACACACGCGCGCGCCCCGGGCGCCTCCCCCCCCCCCGCCACACAGTGGG
>NW_026267296.1:279474-280391 GCF_000697945.3 Frankliniella occidentalis | reverse complement strand
ACGGGCGCGGCTTCGCCTGCTGCTGCTGCTGCTCCCTCGTCTCGGGGCGAAAAAGCCACCTACTCCTGCTGCTGCTGCTGCTGCTGCTGCTGCTGCTGCTGCTGCTGCTGGCGCCCCCCCTCCCCCGTCCCTCTCTCTTTTCCCTCGCACACCCTTTCGTTTCGCCGTATCAAGCCTCCTGTCGACGACGCGCGAGTTGCCAAATTATTAACTTTTCGCATTTTCCTCTTCCCCCCTTTGTGTTTGTGGCGGGGGATTTTAAGCCTTGACTCGCGCACGCGCGCCGCGCCTCCGCGGTCCTTCTCCTATTACGCGAAAAGGGGGTCCAAGGGAGCGGGAGCGTGGGGGATCTGAAAGGGGGGGCTGGCTGGTCCTGGTCCTCCTTATACCCTCTTCAGCGATGCTAAATCAATTTCAATAAAAAAGGGGGGGGGGCACGTGGCATGTTTGGTCTGTGTGAGTGTCTGTGTGTGTGTGTAATTTGTTGGAGAAGCCGCCCCGCGGCACGCAGGCAAAGCAGCCAAGAATAAAAGGCGTTTTGAAAAGCTGACGTAGCAAGCAGGTCACCCTTACTCGCCCCGGCCTGCGTCTCGCGTGCGCGACGCCGCGAGGGGGAGAAGATGGAGGGAGGAGGAGGGGGGGGGGAGGGGTCCGGCTCAAGGGGGAGGCCGGGGGAGACCCCGGCGGATGGGCGCGGTTGCGGGTCGCGCCAACGCCAACCTGAGCGCGCTGACGTCATACACTACTTACCAACCCCCTGCAAGTCGTCGGTGTACACAGTGATGCATACGAATAAAATACACATTTTCATTTTCCTTTGTTGCTAGAGGGTGAAAGGATTATTTGATGGATTAACAAACGTTTTTGGTGTTTGATTCGCCGAGCTGTTTTCGTCTTCGGCAACGGGGGAGGGCGGG
>NW_026267296.1:272679-279424 GCF_000697945.3 Frankliniella occidentalis | reverse complement strand
ATCTGTGTTCGCTTCGCGTGTATTTCTTGTATTTTTCTGGTATTTTTGACGTCGATTTGAATGCATTTTTCTGTTTACTTCTATGTTAATTATTGTGGAGTAGTTTCACTGTAAAAAAATTTCTGAAAATTCAGTAGATGTTTTTCAGAATTGGCATTCTGAATCTTGTTTTCAGACCATTACTGAACAATTTCTAAGTTTAGACTGAAAATCCAGACTTTTTACTCTGAATCAGGTTTTCAGAGCAATTTGTCTGAATATTTTGAAGCATATTTTCAGACTATACACTGAATCTATAATTCAGAGTTACCGGTATAAATTATGAGTGGAAAGTCCACCGGACAGGCGGACGAAGCACACCAGTAGCTGACGCTGATCCCCACGCAGGTAGCTGGCAGCCGAATGGTTAAGGTTGCGGCTTCCGAACCTGAAGGTTGGCGGTTCGATCCCAACCAAGGGTAGTACCAAATGGACAGATATGTCTTCACCTAGGCATATCTCTCTACCCCCTCAACTGTTAAGTCATTCGCTGTGTGTTCAATTTTAACATTTTCAAAAATATTTTCATACCGGCTGTCTGAATTTTCAGACTAAGTGGTATGGTAAGGCACTACTGAAATTTCAGACCCGGGTGCAGTCTGAATTTTCAGACTACTGGTCTGTAAAAAAACTTCAGACTTAAAGTACTGAAAATTCAGTAAAACTTTTTTTACAGTGTTTGTTTATATGTGTTGTATGTTTGTGTCACGATATTTTTGAGTCCCCCCCCCCTCCCCTCGGTCTCAGGATGATGTTGAATTTCTAACTCCAAGCTTTGTAACAACGTGTGGCCTTTTTAATTGCGTCACGTACTTCCATCTCTTTTACGAATTCTCTTCTCTTTTTTTAGCCCCAGTACTACTGAATTTGAAGTGGCTGCAAGTCAAAGTAATACCTCCTGAAGCATGAAGATGCCCCGCTCAGATACATACGTAATTCTACCCTCCACTACACAGCGTCACCGCTGCCTGTGTCGGAATGCTCTCCTCTGCTCCGCTCCTCGTCGATGTGTTCCGCTACGGCTGCACCTGGTCTTGGTCTAGGTGTCGCAATGGAGCCGCACGGGGGTTGGGGGCTGTTAATGGAGGGGTCGCAGGCGGGTCATCTCCCTTACTCCACCGACACTGTCAAGATAAATGCAAAACTATGCTTGGCCATCATGTGCATGCAACGTAGGTTTGTTTTGGGACGATTGGATCCGCGACGTATAGTACTTTGCATGTCGTTATGAAATTTATTTATGCAATGAAGAAAAGCAACAGACATTCAAATGTGACATATAACAAATATTTAACTCACAAATTTCTACTTCTCAAATCACAAACAACACCAAAAGCACTACAATCAATTATTTTACTATCGTCAGAAATATATTTGTGAGTCGTTTCATCTAATTTTAGCTAAGCTGTACAGATACGTTACTGTTGCTAAAGTAGCCCGTGCCATTTCAAAGGCCCTAAAATTAGTTGACATGTCTAATATTTGCTCCTATACGGCTAAACAAGCTAACGCATTTTTTTCCGTTGCGTGAAATCGCCACATACTTATATTATCTCTGAACTCCATGTCTCTTTTTCACAGAGTATACAGGTATAACGCAGGCCAGGTGCGACACCACCACGCGAGCCGAAACAGACGGGAGGCTGACGCTTGATGGTTTTGTTTATCCCCCAGGCGGGTTGATCAGAGGGAGAGAGGGGGAGCCGCGAGGGGAGCCACGAGCAAGCTATCAGACGAACGGACCAACCAACTGGCTAAACGGGCGCGGCTTCGCCTGCTGCTGCTGCTGCTCCCTCGTCTCGGGGCGAAAAAGCCACCTACTCCTGCTGCTGCTGCTGCTGCTGCTGCTGCTGCTGCTGCTGCTGCTGCTGCTGCTGCTGCTGCTGCTGGCGAACCAAACCACATTTGGGCTGACGGACGGACCGCATAGCGAGTGGGCCGCGCCATGGCGCGCCAAGCAGGTCCACCGCGTTACGTGGCCCGATCTCAGACGGATGATTGATGTTCGTAAACAAGAACGTTCCAACGGCAAAAATCCGATTGAAATCTATTTGATATCTAAATTGTTATATAGTTAAGCCGCACATATGTGTTAGAATTAATTCAATGAATTCTTTGTTACTTTAGCATACGCCAACGCCAGCAGTGGTGTAAAAGTTCTATTCACCAGCATAGGTGCCACGCAATGTCCTATTCAGAGGGCCTACGCGCCTCTTAATATTTCATTGTTTTAGTCTACTGAATTCAGGTAAAAGCTTGCGGTGGATTTCACCGTAAGCTACAGTGAACTACGGCACTGTAGTTTACGGGGAATTTTCACCGTTAGCCATGGTAATATCACACTGTAAGTTAAGATAACGCAGAGTTCACTTGTAACTTACGGTAAAATTCAATTTATATGATTTTAGCATCGTGTGTTTTGCAAATAAATCGTGGGAAATTGAGATTTCAAAAGTTTTTTTGTTGCACATCGAAACGCATCGTCCCTTGCGGTGCCTCGACTCGTGCCCGTTATCATTCTAGCTGTCGATAGTTGCGTTATTTTTACTCCTAGGGGGACGGCAGAATGTGGCGATAGGGGAGTATGGTAGGGAAGAATCGATCAGTCTAAAAAAGACATGTCGGAAATACCAGGTGCCCTATGGCGCGTTCTAAAAACGTTATCGCTGGGGAAAAAATCAACCAAACAGGGTTCACATGATCAGAAATCAGATTAGGAATAATCTCAAACTTTAAGTCTTGAAGATAATAAGGAGGGACATGTCAAATGAGTAAATGCGGCTTAGGTTAAATTTATTTCAGTCTGTTAATCATTTACACTTTACAGAAATAATTTTTACTGTAGGCCTGCTCAGGTCGTGACTCAGGTAGCGGCAACGCGACGGGGTTTGGCTAAGAGGGCATCGGCACTCGGCAGCCGGCTCTTCGCCGTGGCATCCCATTGAGTCACCGCGGACGGCCAGAGCATCAGGCCTCTTGGTCTAGGGGTATGATTCCTGCTTTGGGTGCAGGAGGTCCCGGGTTCAAATCCCGGAGGGGCCCGATACTTTTAGTATTTTTTTGGTTCCAATTCTCCTTTCTCGCCTCCGTGTTCTCTTTTCCATGCCGCGTCGATGGTGAGGAGCCTGGTGTAGGTGATGATGGGTGATCACCCGAGCGGACCCTCCTCGCCGGCAGGGCCTCCCCTGAGGGCCCCATCCTGCGGCCTTGAACAGCCACGTGTGAGTCCAGCCAGACTGGAAAAGAATGGAATCCTAGCATACACTCGCTATTGTTTTGATCGCTTGTGGTTGGGCGCGCAGGAGAGAGAGAGAGAGAGAGAGAGAGAGAGAGAGAGAGAGAGAGAGAGAGAGAGAGATGGGTGAGATTGGTGGGGGGAAGAGCTGGAAGAAATGATGAAGAAAGCTGTGCGTGTGCGCGAGGGGGCGGGGCCCCTGTGCGGGGGGTGAGGGGGCGATGAGGCCCTGGAGGGGCAGGATGTGGCAGTTGTTGTTGTGTTTTGTAGCGTGCCCTCCAAACGTCCTCCACCGGAGCGGAGGAGTCACGGTCTTCTTCTCCTCCTCGTACCTTACATTCTCATCAGGTGGTTCCCTGGGGTTCCCTTCCCCACAGTCATACGTGACTGTGTAATGACCCGTATTTAGGTGTATTTACCCACGAGACTTATCGGGCCAGGCTAACCTCCATGTGGCGGGCCTTACAACACGTGTGTGGCCAGCCTAGGCAGGAGAGCCTGGCGCGGACCGGGTCCCGGGTGCGGGGCTCGCCGTGGACAGCCCCTTACTGAGTCAGGACGACCATCTAGTGGTGCGTCCTAGGTAAGGTCACGGCCGGGAGGCCGAGTACCTAGATGCGGTGTATTTGTACGATGATTGTTATTGTGTGAGGTCGACCATCGAGTGGTGCGCCTACGGTAAGGTCACGGCCGTAGGCCGAGTACCTAGATGCAGTGTATTTGTACGATGAATGTTATTGC
This sequence comes from Frankliniella occidentalis, assembly GCF_000697945.3. NCBI lineage: Eukaryota > Metazoa > Arthropoda > Insecta > Thysanoptera > Thripidae > Frankliniella > Frankliniella occidentalis. The sequence goes on along the minus strand of NW_026267296.1, from coordinate 275,409 downwards.
GTGAGGACGACCATCAAGTGGTGCGCCTACTGTAAGGTCACGGCCGGGAGGCCGAGTACCTTAGTGCAGGGTAGGTGGGTTAAACTGTCCTGGGTTCGACTGGCAAGCTTGGAGAGAAACGCAAGGATAGAGAGTCACCTTAGTGTATTCAACCAAGATACTGCAGTGCCTGCCCTACGCACTCGGAGACGTGTCTCCGCTGAATGTCCCTGCTGCCTGGAGGCGACCACAATTTATAGGGGGTGGACAATGGGCAGCTGCTGCTGCTGCTGCTGCAGCAGCGGTGGTGGTGGCAGCTCTTCGCCGGGCTCCTCGCCGGGCTCCGTCCACCCGCCTGCGCTGGCAGCGCGCTCTGTGGGCTGCCAGCCTGTCACTCTCTCAGGCGCGCCAACGCAATGCGCGGCAAGATTCAAAACTAACTACCTATGTAAGCCAACGCGCAGCGTGGCCTTACAGACTGTTTGTTGCTCTTTTGCGCTCCTCCCCTTGTCAGCCTCACCTCCCTGATTTTACAACTCACGTTTTGACGTTTGATTTAAATACACACGACGCCCAAATGCGTGCCTCGAGCAAATAATGACTTTTCTTTAATTTCTGAACATGTGGAGTCCAACGTGGCCATATGATGGTCAAACTTTTGATGGTGAACTAAGCGCCATACATTCGAAATTGTTCTGTGACTCAAGGTGTTAAATACTAAGTGGCTGATTCACGCCGCGCACTTCTAGGTATGCTGTACCGCACGCTCGCCCCTGTCCACGGCGCCTTAGAAGCCGAGCGAGTACGCAACCCGCCTGCACCCGTGCATGCGGTACAGCATAACTACAGAAGTGCGCGGCGTGAATCAGCCACCTGGTATGTTCTATTCACGACATATCTTATCAGTGGTACTGCTTTAATCTGGGCTTTAATGAGTCTCGGTTCTAAACATTTCATTTGCACAGACACATGCCGTTCCCAAAGTTTGCCCAAATCAACATTTATTCTAAACCTGGTTAGGTGGCAAACATAAACTTCTTGATTGATTTTCTGTTCTTATCACGTTCCAATGCGGGTAACGCTAGCCATAATTCCCCGTATGCCTTTGATAGACCTAACGAATTGCGACGTCGGTATTCAGTTTGCGTTACTATAAAGTCTTTCGCGTCGTCAAGAAGTCGACGTCGCGCTGACTTATTTTTAGTCGACGAATTTCCCGCTAATTCCCGTCCACACCATACTATAATGTGGTGGGTATCAGTACTGTAGTATGCGCCCGCATCAGAACCATACATGAAGACCCTTGCTGGAGCCGCAGGCTGCCAGTACAGCATAAGCATAACGTCAGGTGTTTTCACTATTGTGCTTTGAATGTTATGACGACGCGTGCTCGGCAGGCAGGCGCGCGTCGGTTTTCGAGTCCGGACATGACAAGACGTACTCTGTATTTTCGACAAGTCCGCCGATCCCTTTTGCCATGCGCGGCAGCGCGGCCATGCGCGAATCACAAAGTGGAGTCGTGGAAATAATTTCAGAGCTTGGCATTCCGCTACGCCTGGCGTTGTGCTGCGGCGCCGGCTGCCACATCGCCGCACCCCATTCGGCTGAACTTAGCTTAATGAATAGCCCATTGAATGGACGAATGGAAGCGAACGGAAGTTGAGATGTCTTAGTGGTCGTCATACAGCATATGCTCCCAGACTGTGTAAAATGAGAAGCCTGTTCCAACCACCGTATGTAAGGGACAACCATTGGTTGAGGTACGTGCTCTACGAAAGCTGCTAGCTACCCCAACCACGGGCTGGTTTTATTCTTTGAGCCTTGGTACAACCACCGTAATTTTGATGGTTGTCCCTTACCATCCGATGGTTGGGTGAGCAGCAGCGGTGGTGGCGCGCGCCGCGGTGCGGGTGAGGAGGCCGGGAGGTACGTACTCGATCCTGTTCGTAACGCTCTCCCCGCCCGTATGGAAATGCGGCGGCAGCTGTGACGGGCAGGTGCTGCGCTGGGCTGCGCTGCGCTGCCGTGCCTCCCCGCGCCGCCGCCGCTGATATGAGAATGTTGTTTCCGGCCGGAACTCAACACAGTCGGTTCTGCGGTGTGCTCTGGCGTGGCGACGCCGTGGCGTGTGCGCAGCGTGCGGGGGGATAACCCCCCGGAACTGGGCCGGCGCTGCTCGCCGCCGCCGCCGCAGTCGGAAGTAGCGCGGTCCCTCCCCCGCGCTGTAAGGGTTGGCATGTAAGCGCTGAGCTCGCGCTCCCGTGCCTCCGGGCGGGGCGCGGGCCTCTTCTGCCGTTCTACGCAGCACACAACCAGCTGCCATATCGGGGGTGGGAGAGGGGGGAAGGGGGCTGGAGAAAAGCATGTCTGAGAGAGAGGGGGGCAGTCAGCCAACCCAAAAGGGGTTCGGGCCGAACGCCAGACCCCCCGCCTTCGAGTTGCGTCACGACAAGCAGGCGTCAGGCGTCGTCGCTCTGCCATTATTGTTATTATTGTTTTTGCGTTACCGACGCGCCCTGGCTCTCGGGTCGCACCTCTCTCCTCACGCCCGCTCGCCCGTATAGCCGCGGCTACGCGGACCAAAAGCCGCGAGCTGCGACACACAGACCAGCTCCTATTGCGCCGCGGAGATTATTTGCGCATCGCACTCGCGGCTTGACCTTGGGGCCTTCTAAGGACGCCCTCCCGGTGGTTGGCCAGGACGACCGTCCTTTCCGCCCAATTCCCCCCCCCCTCTTTCTTTCCCCGTCC
>NW_026267296.1:265788-272065 GCF_000697945.3 Frankliniella occidentalis | reverse complement strand
CTCTCGCCCTGTGCCCGCGCGCCGTGTGAGACCGAATAGCCGGCCGATTGGCCTCGTAATATTTTATGTGCCATTTCAGGAGTGCCATAAACCGTCCTATCCCTTCTGCCCCCAACCCCCCTCCCTCTAACCTCTTCTCACTCTTCCCCGCCTCCTTCCCAGAGGCTACTACCTCCGCCTGCGAGAGCTGTTGATGCAACAAGAATTAAACGTCAAATCGGTAACGGTCGTCGGATTTCGCTTCCCCCCGGCGCGAAGCGCGCCCAGTATAAATGGTCCATTGTGGAGGTTGGCAGCCAGAAATTGTAAATGATGGTCCCCTTGCTGTATATTGCTGTGTAAATAGACGGTGGGGCACAAGTAGAGGCACACCAAGCGTGCCCGTTGGCGGGAGACCCCCCCTGGCGCTCGGTTCTGCTAGACTGCCTGTCTGCAAGGGATTGGGGGCTAGCAGCTACTGCTGCCTGCTTCTATGCGCGATCACTTTCCCAAAACGAGGAGGGGGAGGGGCCGCCGGGGCACCGGGCACCCAGATGCCCGTCACAGCGCAGCACTCTCCACACACACACACACACACACACACACGACTTGCCCTTTCGACTGTACAAACTATGCGAATAATAACGTGTTTTCTTTGTCCGCTTTTCACTTTGCATGCCTTCCCCTCCCGCCGCCGGGCTGGCTCTTCTGCGGCGGGTAAGGCGTGTGAACTCGCTGCTGCCGCCGCCGCCCCCCAAGTGGTTGTCTACGACGAGGCAGCGGGGGCGGGGCAGAGCGGTGCAGGGCGGGGCCCACAATCACAATATGAAGCCGTTTCATTTGGTTTCCGAGAACTGGAAACAAGAAGCAAAAGCACCGGCGCGGCCTCTTTGCTATCTCTCGTTTCTCTGCATCATGCGTTTGCCTCCCGCCGCTGCTGACCCACTGCCGCAGCCGAACGCCTTCCGGGAGGCGTTTGGCCCGGGTAAGTACGAGCCAGCCGGGTCTCATTATACCGTGCGGGGTCACTCCTCCGCCGGACACTACCCGGCGGGCACGACACGACGACGTCGTCGGTGCATAATGGCATCATAATGCATCGCTTTCAAAAAAAACGCAGCGTTTTATTTTCAGCCCACTTACTTGGGCCGGGCGCGTTGTATATACTAAATGGGGCGGAATGGGTCTAATTAACCAGGTGATGGCACTGCCGTGCCGCCCGGCAGGCCCGGCGGGGCTCAACCTGCCTGCCTCGAGCCACCTACTTCCCACGAGCGGAAAGAAGCGAAAGGCTAAAGTAAAAAGGAAGTTTGCTGGAGGTTCCCTTTAAGCCCGCGTCTGTCTGCCTTTCTGGGGATACCGAGTCCGGCGTTTTGTGAGAGCCGTGTTGAACGTCCTTTAATGTGCACCGACTGACGCTTTCAGGTTCAGGTTTACGCCAGCGGCAGCAGTTGCTACTTTAAGGATACATTGGTTGTTCATTAAATTATTTAAGTAATAGCTCAAAAGTAATAATTATGAAAATTAATTAGATTCTTGAATGAATGTGGCGTTTTGATTTTCTATGTGAGCATATTTCATCAAAAGTGCAGGGACAAAGTTGAGAAATCGCTGCACATATACGCAAGTTGAATGCTATCTGTTTTAACTTTAGCGATGTAGGGTCGTTTACTGTACCTATTATTCTACTCTAGTGCTTGGAATTGTGTCTTGCCCGTTTGCTGTTGAAGCCTAACCCCACCTCTTCTCTCAGTTTTGCTTTTCCTCCAGAGCCCAAAAATGTCCACGTCCGAGCAGATGTCCTATCGACAATAGTTTTGGTTTCTGCTGTTGGTCGGTGCCCGGACCTACGGAGGCCCCCCCGGAGCCTGCCTGGCCTCTCTGGAGCGCCGCTGGAGAGCTCCGCCGGAGCGCCGCCGCTCACCTGTTGTTCCCCGCGGGGCGTAGCGGGGCTTGTAGCGGCGCGGCGTGACAGCAGCTGTGAGGTGCGTGACCCGCAAGTTATCCGTCCGCGATGCACTTTTTTTCTTGCCTTTTTCTTTTATTTCACCTGCTTTGGCTTTTGCAGCCCGCGCACACCGGGTTTGCCGTTGTCTGCGACTGGGTTCGCAACTCTTGTCGGATGGGCAGTGAGTAGTACTACACCATCATATGCGTTCACTATCACTCAGACTTTTCGCACAGAGTTCACTTATTCACTTCCACTCGCTCACTACTCGCGCACCGGAAGCACGCTTGCTCGGTCGTAAAACTCGCGGAGCACTCGAGAGGGACGCGGCGCGGAGGGACGCGCGCGAGAAAGGATCGGCGAGCAGGACAGCGGGGGCGACGCGCTCTGGCGGCGACACGGTGAAATTTCGCGAAGACGCCGACGGTGACGGCGTCGCACCGGCGACCGACGGACTGCGCGCGGTGTGTGCAGACTGCTGCTGCGGACCGGACGGACTGAGTGACGGACGGACAGAGCTGCAAGCAACCGGAGGAACTACAGCACGCCCCGCACCGCCTCGCCCCGCCGCGCCAGCCAGCCCTCCGCCCGCCACGGCCGGCGGGCGCGGCGGCGGCGGGGCCCCCCGCTGCTGCTGCTGCTGCTCCCGGGCCGCCGATGGCGGGGCGTAGCGTAGCGCGTCGACGATCGTGTCGCGTCCCGCACGACCGACAAGTTCCGTTGGCTCGCGATGGAGAAGGGCGGCGGCGGCGGGAGGGGGCAGCCGGTAGAAGGGGCTTGCCGATATTGCAGAGAGATGCAATCGGATCGACTGTGGCGTGTGGCTGCCTGCCTGCTGGGACTGCAGCCCAGCCGGACACTCAGATACCAGGTAGCTGATTCGTATGCCGTGTATTCACATTCGTACTGCTTCTGGGGACTTGGCTGTTCCTGTACTGCTGTCGTCCGACGGGCCATGGCCGCCTTACGCGCCGAGCGAGTAGGCAAACCGCCTATGATGGGTTCATGTCGTCAGTACGTCCGGCACTCTCCGTTGCGAACCTGCCCTCCTTGAGCTCAGCCGGTTGCAAGCTCTCATGGCGCCTGGTGGGTAGGCCAAATATTTGCCTGCAGTGCAGGCGTGTACGGCGGGGTGGCCTACCCCGAGTATCGCAGGCGCTGAGCTCCCGTAACCTGCAGAATGAATCTAAGAGAAACGGACGTGGTTTATGGACGATCCCTTAAGGCACCGTAGTTGGGAAGGGGCTGTATAGGCAACACGCCCCACACTCGTGCAGGAGGTTGCCTACGCCCTCGTCACGTAAGGCGCGAGAGGCCCAACGCAGCCGATGTGCAATACGTACATTCGGAAGTGAGTTACGGCAAATCGTCCATTTGGTATAAGAGGTGCTGAGCCGCTCCTCTACGCCTTCTCATCCGTTGCAGCTGCTTCCTTAACCTTGTTTTCTGCTCTTATCCTTCCCTATCGCCCCCCGCCCGTTTCATCTCTTCCTTGCGACTTGCGACCTCGAAGATTCTCATACAAAACTAAGTGTGCCGCCTTGGCTTTAGCACCGGAGACGGCGGAGATCTTTTTTAGGGACTCTTTATCAGTACGAGACCTCGACACTCGGCACGCTCTCGTCGGGACCTACATTTTTCACGCGCGCGCCTGCCTTCCGCTCGGTCATAGGCCTATCCCGTAATTGCTTGCCTTTGCAACTCGCTTCACCTCCATCTTCTTTTCCACGCCCGTCCATATTTCAACCCGCTCTTATTTTCTTCCCAACCTTTATTTTTGGCCCAGGGAAATTTCACTTTGGCAGAAAAAGAAAATGATTTATTCATGTCCATCTGATCGTTTAGGCCGCCGTGCAGCCCGGGCCGGGTGGGCCGCCTTGGGCAGTCCTGCTGCTGCTGCGGGTCAGTCTGATGCTATCAGTCAGGGAGGCTGATGCTCATTTCGTATGCCCGGGCCGCGCAGGCCACAGGGCCAGCCACCGCCAGATGGATTGCCGCCGTTCAGCGGACACTCGATGGGGGCTGCGTGCGAGGGATCGCTGGCCCGCCTCTCGCTTGCCCCCCTTCTCATCGCTCATGCTCGCTCTCACCTCCGCGGACGCCTCCGTTCGCTTCCCGTACCGCACATACTTCTCACCCTGCTCTCCTGCTGCTGCCCGGCTGCTCTGTGGCTGTGAGATTTTCTTAAGTCTCCATCAGCGGGCCCGTTGGAGTGTGTATCGCGTATGCAGGCCGCGTGCCTCTGGCTGCAAGGACTTTCGCTACTGATCTCGTTCGATCAGATCGGGACGACGACGGTGGGGCGGGCGTCGGTCGATCGGTAGCTCCGCGGTGCGATTGATTCCCTTCGACCTCCGGTCTCCGGTCGCACCTGCGGCGCCGCCGCCCGCTCCAGCTCGCCGCATCGCGTTTATTTTCGCGCCTCTCTTTCCGGTTGGAAAGAGGCCTCCCCTCCTCCCTCCTCTCGTGGACCCGGCAGCGCGGGAGCCTCTTGGCCGCCGCCAGTTCGCTGCTCGCCAACCACGCCATCTGTCGGTGGAATGAATGAGTCTGCCGAATTAGCTTGCCCGCACGCACTTTCCTTTTCGTCCGTGCGGCTGCTGCTGCGGCCCGGCCCGGCCCGGCCCGGCCTGGAGCGAGCAGCAGCAGGGGGACGCGGTGGTGACTGTCGCGGTTGGCGTGGACTTGTGTGGAAGGTGGTGGACGCGGGGGAGGCAGAAGAACCCACACGACGACGTCATGGTCGCTGCGGTGGCCGAGAGACGAGGAAGACCCACCGGGGAAAAGGGGGGAGGGGGGGGGGACCCCGCCGGTATGCCCGCCAAGGGCAAGTGTAGGACGTTGTGGTCCCACGTCGCGAAGCGTGGCGGGGCGGGGCGTAGCGTTGTACCTGGAGGCCCCTCATCATCAAGGCCCCATCAAGGACTCGCCAAGGCCTCGCCGCCCGCAGGGGCCCCGCCAGGGCCGCTGGCCGCAGGACGCCGCGCCAGGGACCCGAGAGTCTCCGCAGGGATCCCACCAGGAGCCTCAGCCCTCAGCCAGGAACCCGCCGAGAGCCTCAGTCAGGATCCTGCCAGGATCCCACCAGGAGCCTCAGCCAGGACCAGGACCCCACCAGGAGCCTCGGCCAGGACCCCACCAGGAGCCTCAGCCAGGACCCCGCTGGAAGCCTCAGTCAGGATCCTACCAGGACCCAGGATCCCATCAGGAGCCTCAGCCAGGACCCCACCAGGAGCCTCAGCCAGGATCCCACCAGGAACCTTTGCCAGGAATCCCGCCAGGACTCTCAACAGGGCACAGGATCCACCGAGGGCGCGGAGTTGGGCCACGCCCCCCCCCCTTTCACCCCACACTCCCACCGGCAGCCTTATCGAGGGGAGGATGCCGTCAGTCTCCCCCCGGGGCCATACACGCTGGCGCCGCCCGGCTGCGAGCGCTCCTGCCTCACCTACCTCACCTGCCTCCCGTCAGGCATCGCCCGCAGTGTAGCTGCCCTTTCCAAATGAGGCGTTTCTGTTTGGGCGAACAAAGGCTCAGCGGGCGAACAAGGGCGTGAAACAAAGGGGAATCAGCCGGGCAGGCCCTCGCGCTGATGACTTTTGTTGCATCGGGATCAGCGTGTTGATAGCTGCTGCGCCCGCTGCGCTCGAGCCCGGGAGGGCAGGGAGCAAGGGCCTTTCGACCGCCGCCCCGCCTCGCCCCGCTCTGCCGTGCCGGCAGGCCGCGCCTGCTGCTGTCACGGACCGAGCAGCAGCCTACCTTTTTCTCTGTTTCGCAAAAATAAAGCGAAATGCGCCATTTTGCGGCGTGTGAAAAATGCTCTCCGCTCTAGGCCCAGGGGGTGGGAGGGGGGGCGGGTCTGTTACGCACTTGTTCCCTTCCGTCAGGCCGCCCCCGCCCGCCCCCGGCGGCCCCCGCCGGGCCGTAACGCCCGCGTTGCTAAACTCGCGCCCGCCGGGCCTCCTGACCCCTCCAGGCTGGAGCCCCCAGCGCGACCGGGCCGCGGATAATGCGAAGATTACCTCCGCTCTGCGCTGCGCCCTCACAAACCCTAAGGAACAAAAATCAGAATTAAATCGGCTACGTTCACAGCTTAATTATAACGGCGTAGTTCTGTGAAATAACGATACTACTGTACTGATTTCAGATTGTTGTGAGGCCCCCAGGTCTAATGGTTGGGTAGGAGGGGGCTGTCAGAGGGGGTGCGAGGCGAGTGAGGAGGGGGAGTGCGGCGCAGGATGTACTGATGGCATTAGGAGGCCGCCTGCTGCCTATCTCAAGGCAGGGCCAGGTGTAAGGGACTGTGAGGCATGCCCCTCCTGCAGGCTCTGCTGCCCCCGCCGTGCCTCC
>NW_026267296.1:261833-265738 GCF_000697945.3 Frankliniella occidentalis | reverse complement strand
TGTATAATTTTTCGACTCTTTATTTTCCATGATCTTTCGCCGCGTCGAAGTCGATACATGATTAATTTCACCACTATCCTCACCATTATCATCCCGAACCGGACCGCGGGGTCACGCCCCTCGGCACGATCAGCATCCAATAAGCTACAGTGGATCAGGACCATCAACCTGGGCCTCTCCCTCTCACTCACTCGCTCTTTCCCTCCTTCCGCTCCGCTCTGCCCCCCCCCCTCTCTCTCTCTCTCACTCGCCTCTCTCTCTATCTCTCTCACTCGCCTCTCTCTGTCTCACTCGCCTCTCTCTCTCACATACACATTTTCGTTCTTGAGGGCGTGCCCCGTGGCGTGATCGCGGCGCGTCACGGAGAGGCCATTGCAGAGCAGTACGAGATGGATAGATCCCCTGTTGAAAAAAAACAACAAAAAAACAAGAAACAACAGCATAAAAATAGTAGTCAACATAAGATCGAAATGCTTCTTCTGCTGCCCCTTCTTTCTTTTTAATTTATTTTTTGTTGTTTCGTTTGAACTTTTCTTTGGCGAAACGCGTGTTGTCGACGACCTTGCCGCTTGCCGGCTCCGCGTCAGAACAAAAACTGCTGCACTATAAACCTGTGCATTGCTCTGTCGCCAGGCCACTCCCTCCCACGCCCGTGCTCGCGTCACGCCGCTTTGCATCACTATCTACCTCGTCTAATGCAAGTCACGTGAAGTGAAGTGCGGTCTGAAGTTCACTTCAGTAGGATATTCAGTCTATCCAGGCGATAACACACAGCATTGCATTCCATCAATTCCCTTGCGGTTTCTTTGAGTGCGTACCGGGTGTAACTGTGAATGCGCAGCAGTGTTGCGGGATTGCGTACCCGTCAGGGCTGTAGGGTCCATGGCGCCTTACGGGCGGATTGGGTAGGCAAACCCGCAACACTGCTGCGCACTCACAGTTACACCCGGTACCTTCACATACGCTACAGACGCTAGAGACAAGCTAGCGACCATAGAGGAGCACTAGACTCTCGCACTCTGCTCCGCTGATAAAGTAGTGCCGACTTTTTATCGCTGCTTTACATAATAATTTCAAAGTGCAACTTAATTTTTTTATTGTTTTGTGGTGTTGTCCTTGTGAGCGCACGGTGTATGGTCTGAGCGAACACTTTCACCATTCGCTGCCCGATGAATATGCAACGCTGTTTTATTTTGCCGATCTCTTTGTTGGCAGGGTAGAGGAGCAGGACAGCGCGCCCCGCCCCGGCTGCCGCTCCTCGCCTCGCCCGCCCGCAGCTCGGGTCCGCTCGGCTCCGCTCGGCTCCGCCCGGCTCCGCTGCACCAGTCGCGGTGGAGGGGGCTGGCGCACAGAGCAGCCCCTGTGGCCTAATGGATAAGGCGTCGGTCTCCTAAACCGAAGATTGAGGGTTCGAGTCCCTCCAGGGGTAAGTGTTATCTTTTGGCGAGGCGAACGGCGATTCGTGCGGTGCACTGATTAGACGTAGCCCTTTGAGGCGTGACATGAGTTCAGTCTTCAAGTTGCCCCTGTGGCCCAATGGATAAGGCGTCGGTCTCCTAAACCGAAGACTGGGGGTTCGAGTCCCCCCAGGGGTAGTATATCGTGTTTTTTCCCCAATTCAGACCGTGATACTTTTCGTGAAAACAATAAAAGAAAAGATACGTTCCTCCCCTTCGAATTCCTTCCAATTATTCCTCTGTGAGTCGTTCTCGCCCGCATGGCTCACAGCAGTTGCTACACTCCATTTCAGGCAATTAAGGCAATTGTCCAAATATTGAGCGTACCGCTTATGTATGCGAAGTAAACTATTTTTTAAAAAGCATCGTTTCGAGTCTCTTTCTCTCTCTCTCTCTCTCTCTCTCGCTCTCTCTCTCTCTCTCTCTCTCTCTCTCTCTCTCTCTTCCGAACGCACTACAACTATTTTCGACGTGCAGCGGGCCGTGTGGCGTACCTTCTCCGACCGGTTCAAAGGGAAACATGTATCGGTGCATTTAAATCGGCACAATTAAACCGCTCCGTATATCAGATGCCGGACCCCTCACCTATCCAGTAATAAGATTAATGTTCCCTTTATAAATCACCCTGGTCGCTGGTCCCGCTGCATGACCATCAGGCGGGGCCGTTCCCAACATCACCTAGGAAAAGGTTACAAAAAAACTGTTCATTACGTATGTGTTTTATTTAATTTTTGTTTTTTAACGTGCCTGAGTTTATTTCGTCTGAAAGTACTACACAGGGGCGTGTAAAGTTAAGCTCACGTGAGCTCACGCGTGAGTGAGTCCGGAAACTCCGCGCCCTGCAGCGGGGTATTTCCAGCCCTGCGCCCCGGAATCACCCAAATCAAACGAAGTATCGAAAAAGTAATGATCCCTAGGCTTCCCCCTTTCTTAAAATTTGTATGTTGCCGTGTTTAAGAACACGATCTAGCGAGCTCACGCGTGAACTCACTCACGAGTGAGCTCACGTGAGCTTAACTTAACACACCCCAGTAAAAGATCGATGTAGCCTCAGTCGCATAGGATAGCGTCAGTCCGCATTTAGCGTCGGAATTTCGTTTCACGGATAAGAAAACAGGTCTACATTTAACATTCACATTTAGCTTCTCACACTCAAGCACTAATCCGTGACTTTTCCGGTAAAACATCATCAATGTGTTTGTACGATGGGTGGTATGGGCAAAGTTTTGTCAGTAACTCGCGAGATATTGTCGACGGGCTAATTGATACACTCTGATTCGCAGTATAGCTTACAGTGTCTTTCCCCGTAGCCTGTGAAAACTCACCGTAAGCTTATAGTGTAAATTCTGGATCTGGATGTCCAGCAGATAGGTGACTACGTCACCTTACCATCTGGACACTATGATTTACATTGAGCGCGGCTGCCTGGTTCAGTGTAGTCTACAGTCACCGCGTAAGCCATTACTATAGCGCGGGCTGTGCGCAACTTTGCAATTCAGGAGGATGTTTCACAGTTACGGCTAAATTGTGTGCGGTAGAGGAAAGATGTCACTGAAATTAATAAAAACCCGATCATTGCGGTGAAGATGAAGTTCTGTAGTGTAGCTATAGGCAGACTGAGGTTAGGTCGTTTCGCGGCCGCAGACAGCCATATTTCTTTCTGCGAACGGCGCTGCCGCCGGCTGGCTGCGCGCTGCGCTGCGCGGGGCTGCGGCCGCGGGACGGGACTCGGCAATATCTTGCGGGGGAATCTTGTTGTTGTTTCTCGTTCTGGCGGCTGCGTGCGCAAGGGGTCTGCCCCGGCCGCCCCGACGCGGACGCAGCCCGCGACGAGTCGATAGGTAACGAGGAGGAGAAAGGAGTCGAGTGTATGTTCTGACACTGCAAAAAATGGTGACGACATTTTCATGATTGTGTTTGCAACAACACTGCACCCAGAAAATCGTTTCCTTGAAAAAACATAAGGAAATTTTCCTCTTGTTCCAAAGAAAAATTCCTTAAATTGAGGACTTTTCTCCAAATTAAGGAAATTTTTTCCTTACAGAAAGGAAAAATTTTCCTTACTTTTATTTATGGTCAATTTTGTTGATTTAAGGCTTATTTCCAATTATCAATTTTCTGGATGTGTTTGTAACTGTGTAGCTGTACGAGCGTATGGAAAGGTCTCGCAGACTCGAGTGACAATATCGACGCGGCCGAGCACGCCGCCGCGTGACAAACGAAATATTTGCTCAGGTGGCGCGTCGCGGGTCGCCTTTCGGACGTTCGCGCGTTGTCGCTGTCGCTCGCGCGGCGCGCGTGACGATCTCTCGAAAACATTTACGCCAGAGGCCAAAGCACCTGTGACGTCGAGCGCGTCTTTTGCTTTTGTGTTTGCATCCGCAGATGGAGTTGTTCGAGGGAGGAGGCGAGGGAGGGCGCGGGCGGGGTCACCCACGCAAGTACCGA
>NW_026267296.1:259980-261783 GCF_000697945.3 Frankliniella occidentalis | reverse complement strand
GAGTACGTGCGCGCCCTGCTCGCCTCTGCTCCACCCGGGGTGAGCACTCTGTTGGCCGGGGACTTTAACATCAACATGTGCCACCCGGCGGCCGGGCAGGGGGCGCAACTAACGGAGGGACTTGCAGCACTTGGTCTCGGTATGCTCAACGACAACAAGGTGCACACCACGTACTGGGACCAGGGTGGCGCCACTGTTATAGACGCTGTGTTTAGTGATGTGGCGGCGCCTGTGCTGCAAGTAGAGACCTACCAGTCTTACTTTAGTTACCATCTGCCGTTAGTTGTGTCCATGGAGTATGTGTAAATCATTGTAATAATCTGTAAATTGTAAGGAAATGTGTAACTTGTTATTTGTAAATTGTAATTAAATGTGTAACTTGTTATTTGTAATTGTGTCCATGGAGTATGTGTAAATCATTGTAATCATCTGTAAATTGTAAGTAAATGTGTAACTTGTTATTTGTAAATTGTAAGTAAATGTGTAACTTGTTATTTGTAAATTGTAAGTAAATGTGTAACTTGTTATTTGTAAATTGTAAGTAAATGTCTAACTTGTTATTTGTAAATTGTCGGTAAATGTGTAAATTATTCTCACCCTCAGTTTGCTGGACTGTCTCTCTACCGGCCGGCAGGCCAGTTTTTTTATTTCCCCCCGCCGTCCCGGCTCCGGCCCGGTCCCCGTCTCCTCATCCTCCTATCCTACTCGATACGTGGCTCTCGAGCGCACTCATCCCTTTCTTCTCTTTCTCTGCCCCCTCCCCTTCTCCTCTCTCTCCCTCTCCCTCTCTCTCCCTCGCCCTGGTCTCTTTCGCCCTTCCTCCCATTCGTAACAAGCGGCGCTGCCGCACTTCCGCCCGCAGGACCCTGCAGCGTTGCCACGTCGCCTCGTATACCCCGTTCGCACAGAATGGAGGTACCCCTCCCTCCCCGGCCCCCTCCCCTTTCTAGTCCAATGGTCCTGAGGAGCTGGATCTACACAAAAGCATCGTACGCTTCGTAACCATAGTGGTTTAATCCTGCAGACCGCCAGGCTAGCCACCGTGAGGCCCGTCCCGGTGTCCCGTGGTGGTGTCCCTCCTCCTGCTGGCCGTGCCTCTCGCCCGCGAGCCCTTGCAGGCCCGTCGCGCAGCCGCGCGCAGCGGGTCGCCTACCCGTCCGGGCGCTCTGCGAGCTGTGTACCCGCGGACGTCACATCAGCGGGGGCATAAAGACGCCAGTGATGGGGTGGGCCTGTGGGCCATAGCGGGGCACGTCGGCACACAGCGCAGCACTGTCAGCGGCGGGGACGAGCCGGGGGCAGCCAGCCGGGGCCTGCGGGGCCAGGAGGCCGCCGCGGTGGGCAGACAGCGCGGCGGGCTGTTCTCATGGCAACGCCTGGCTAGCGCCCCGGCTGCCGCGGCCCGCGGCCGCCCTTCTCCTCATGGACGCCGCTCATGGCCCGGATGGTTATCGGGTGCGGCACAAGGCTTTGCAGCCCGGCCGACCCGACCGCGTTGCTGACGCCGCCGCTGACGCCGCCGCCCGATCGCTGATCTCAGAGCTAAGGATAGCTGTGCAGGCAGCGGGAGCGGGCCGCGGGGGCCGCGGGGCAGGGGCGACAGACTCGCCTCGCCTTTCATCTCGCTCGCACTCGCAGAGAGACTCGCTCCTAAAGGGGTGCCGCTGCAATCGCACGTGCGAAACCTTTTGCCGACCGCGGTTAAATACTACAAGAGTCGGAGATGGCCGCGATGGCCGCGGCAGGGCGCGGCGCGTGCCCCCCGGTCCCCCGGGTCGTCCTCACGGGCCAACGGAAGGGACC
>NW_026267296.1:253664-259930 GCF_000697945.3 Frankliniella occidentalis | reverse complement strand
CTCCCTCCCTCCGCCCCCTCCCTCTTCGCCGTCTTAATTATCATTTGGCTTCCCTGCTGAAAGTGCACGACAGACGCGGAACACACACGTAGGTGGACGGTAATAAGCGAAACCAGGAAGAATAACGAGCGTGTGTAAGCTAAGCGACGAGGAGAGGAGCTGGCGGAGAAAGAGGAGTGGAGGCTCCAGCCCGAGCCAGCCCGCGCCAGCCCGCTCCAGCCAGTGGACTTGAGCCTGCGGGCCCCCTTCCTGGGTAGGCAGCCCGGTCCCAGCGCGGCGCCACGGGCTGCCTGCCCTCACGGCGCTCGGCCAGTGCAGGCCGCGTACGGTACGGCCCATCTGGGAATGACTAAGTTGAAAGCGTAAATAATGTACAAATAGTCATGAGTTGCTGTGTAAATGTTGACTTTCAAATCCAGTTGTTACCGGTTCCCTTTTAGTGCTTTGCAAAACTGCGCACTGGTAAAACAAAGGTGTGAATTAACACCTTTCCAAGGGCGTTTAAGTTAAAAAGGCGTTAACGGTTTAGTTTTTCCCAAATATTTTCTGATTAAGCAAACTAAGGTTTAAAAAACTTACAATTTCGTTTTCAACTCAAAATTCCGCTTTGATTAAGCCTATGTGATAGGGTTCAAATCCCAAATGAAAGAAATTTGGCAGATTCCTGGGGGTCAGTTACTTCTTTCACCGTTCTTCAGACACATATCACATGTAGGCTCGCTCGAAGCGGAATTTTGAGCTCAATGCGAAAATATTAGTCCCTACAAACCTTAGTTCAGCAGAAAATATTTCGAATAAAAAACTAAAACGTTAACGCCTTTAGAACTTTAATGCCTTTAAAAGGTATGATCTCACACCTTTGTTTTACCAGTGCGGGTTCGCCCTTTTTTCTCTGTGCAATCTTTGGCATTCGCTTGATGGACGGGCAGAGCTCTCGGCGGGCGTGTTGCTGCTCGACCGGGCTGATTATGTGCAGGGGCGTTGATAACGTCATCATCGACGGCCTTATCAGCTCTCTAGTGCAGCCCGACAGCCTGTCTGCGCGGGACACGATGCACGGGGACTTTAACAAGGGTTATGGACGAGTCGCCGTCCTCTGTCGAGTCAGCTGTGCTGTGCAGCTGCCTGCCCTGCCCTCTCCCATCGCCTGTCACTACTTGCATATTCGAGGCCGTCCGAGGCCGCTAAAAGTCACTGTGCTCACACACCGGAAACGTATGGCGAGATGGTGTGAGGGCGGCAACCATACGGGCGCCGCCGTTGTGCCTGTTGTACCGCCCCCATTAGGTCCGTGCGTTGTCCCGTGTGATACCATCCCGCTCGATTCTCTACGCCGCCCGGCATTTATGTTCCAGCCGCTTCCAGCCGCTTCCAGCCGCTTCTACACGGGCGCGGTGTCCGCGCGTGGCGTGACCGCTTCCAGCGAATCGGTGCGTCATCGCGCCTCCTCCTGGAGCCGCCTCCTCGGCCGCCTCCCGGGCTGCGACAGGCAGGAGTCACCGGGGTGTGACGCCGCGAGCCCATTGTGATACATAGATTGTACACCTTCCTTTCCATACCGTACGACTGCCTTGGGGGAAGCGAAGGGAAAAAATCGGCACGTCTTTACACGATCCGTATTTATTTTAAATAAACGAATGGAAAGTTTACTTTTCCGCTGCGTATACCTTTCGTCAACGCAATTGTCTTCGATCGCCGTTAGTATTGCGGGTCGCGGACACGTTTTTATCGCCTCGATACTGCATCCGGTGGCGTTGTGCCTGGGGGCGGAGCGGGGCTGACCGGCGCCGAGCGGGGCCGAGCGGGGCAGAGCGGGGCGGAGCGGGGCGGAGCGGGGCGGAGCGGGGCGGAGCGGGGCGGAGCGGGGCGGAGCGGGGCCGAGCGGGGCCGAGCGGGGCCGAGCGGCGCGCAGATGCAGGCGGGTGCGTCGTGGAATATTCCGGAAGGTCTGGGCGGCTTTAATAGCCATTTCGTCTCGAGCGTCATTGGCTCCGGAGCCCGGGCCTAGAGCCGGCCCGGGCCATGGCACTGGAGTGAGGCGGGCGAGTTCCGGCCGGCATAGCTCTGCGCTAGGACGCCCACGCCGCAACGCCGCGGTTACGTCCGACGCGGGACGCAAACCCATCCTGAGGAGTTTACCAACGTACCGTTTAATAATATTAGCTGTCTGCCGTGCGGTGTGTGCCTGGTGCTGGTGCGCGGTATAAAGTTGATGTGCGTTTCGCCGCGGGGGTTCAAAGTCTTTCGTGCACACTGCACCGTACTGCCATGCACCGCTGCAAAGCCTCGCCGCACTTTCTGAATGCTGTTTGTGTGACGAATGTCCTGGGGTTGGCGTGTGCTGTTCCTACTCGTCGGCCGGGACTCTCGCCACAAAAAAACAAGTTCCCTTTGTTTCAAATCCAATAGTGCGGCACTTGAGTTTTAGTAGATTGTGAATTGAGGTCCGCGTGGGACTTGATATCTGACCTTGACGGCGACAAGTACATGTTTGGCTCGACTGTCCGAATGTGTCGTCTCTGAAAAACATTGCTCTCGAGCCAATGGTGAGGTGGTGCCGGACCAGGAGGTGCCCGAAGGCAGAGAGCTCGAGGTATGGTGCCCGAGCCCGTGTGGCGCGCGACTCCTGTCCTGCCGGAGCGCCTGCGAGGTGGGCACGCCCGTCGAGCGGGCGCGCGCGCCACGCTGCCCACCCGGGCGGGCGCTCGCGCTGGGCGCTGGGCTCGGCCATGGTCTCGGCGGCTCGGCCGCGCAGAGCGTGCAGAAGATGTTTATTTCCCCGCTCGTTTGACGTCCTTTTCCAGCCACGCCCCGCCACTTCCTCCGGTCCCTTTAATTACACGGTTCTGCTCTCGGCGCACGCTCCGCGCGGGCCCCGGCGGCGTGGAGCTGCTGCTGGAGCCTCGGCCCGGAGCCTCGGCTGGAGCTGGAGAGGTCGCCGCTCGTCACTTAAAATGAGACAAGGCCCGGGCCCTGATAAGGAAGCTTCGCCGAGCGCCGCGTGTGTCCAGCCCGGGCCATCCTTCCCCCCCAAGGCCGGGCGCCGGGCGGCCCGTGGCGAACCCAGGTAGGCGAAAAACAAGTCGGCTAGAGAAAAATAAAACGCAAAGGCTCGGCGAGCCTACTCGCGTCTTTCCTTTTACGAGTGTCCCGTCCTTTTGTTTAATGGATGACTATGGTCGCATGATGTCGTCGTCGTGAGGGCCTATAGATAAAGTTGTTTAGACAATCAGTCACTTAAGGCTCTGTACAAAGGTAAAAAATTTCCCGTTTGGATATTTTTTTAGTTTTGTTGTTGAAGATGGTTGATTTGCTGTTCTACTTTTGATGAGGATTGCCAATCACCGTTTTAGTTTTGGAACACTTGGCGAGCGCAGATACTCCTCGCGCCCCTTATCCGACCGGTCGGACGTTTTTGTTTTGTGTTTTACGCGGTTTTGCGGGGTGTACGTTGTTACAACCATTATAACAGTCGTGGCGCTCTGCTTGGCTCTGCTATATTCCAGGCAATGAGGACATTTTGTAGCACGTACTAGCTGGGCGCGTCGTAGCGTGGTGCTTGCTTTAGACCGCTCTGGAGGCTGTATCTTGATGCGGGGGCGTGTTGTTGTGCGGCGCGCGCGCGCGCGTGCTTGCTGCCCCAGTGTGGCCTATGAGCCGTTACCGGCCTGTGACTGGTGTGAAAGAGTAGCACGCGGGATAGTAACGGGGCTCACCGCCACCACGATCACCTCCTGCCGCCTCCTCCTCCACGACCATGTCCACCTAACGTCTTATGGTGCCGCAGCCGCTGCTCGCTCTGGTGGGAACTCTTGCCATGACAATGAGACAAGCTGCTACAGCAATATAGTAGCAGCAGCAGCAAGCGCACACAGCGCAGCGCGGCGACTGCAGCTGCCACGGCCGCTGCTGCAGCTGCGAAACCTGAAACTGTGTTGCACGCGCCGCCCGAGATGGGAATCGCAATTGCAAAAGCAAAGCGCCACCGCCCGCCGCCGTGTGCCACCAGGCGATGCGCCCCGCCCCTGTTGCTGCTCGCGCCCCGTTCTTTGACCCCGATCAAAATCACCTGATTGGTCCCCGTGCGACTTATACCCTGCTGCCCAACGTCCTCCAAGGCTGCGCCCCGTTGATTTTGCAATACGAGTCCGCATAGACGTTAGGCCGAGTGATAATAATTTTTTTTCGATCAATACTTTGTGATCTTGCCCCTAATATGCAGGTGTTATGCCCCCTCTCAGCCGCTTTGGTCTTTCGGGCCAGTCGAGCCCACTGAAAAACAGTCAGCACTTACTTCATGCCTTTTCGTGAGGGGTATTAATGTTATTAAATGTTAACGCATTTGCAGAGGCACTGAAGTGTCCAAAGGCATTAAAATTTAGCCTTTTTGAAGTTGAAGTTGAAAAAGAGCATATTAAAACCCCTTGAGTCCTACCTTTGTTTTTCCAGTATGCCAAGCCGAGCGCGGTACAAAGTTTTACAACACCATTCTCAGAGACCGGGCATGAGATTGGAATGATTTTCCGGTTCGGTAAGTGTAAGCGGGCCTCTTGGGTGGCGTAGCGTAGCGCGGCCCGCGAACGCCTCCAGCCAGGTCTGGGCCTCTCTGCTCTGCAAGGT
Organism: Frankliniella occidentalis; assembly: GCF_000697945.3. NCBI lineage: Eukaryota > Metazoa > Arthropoda > Insecta > Thysanoptera > Thripidae > Frankliniella > Frankliniella occidentalis. The sequence goes on along the minus strand of NW_026267296.1, from coordinate 255,310 downwards.
GGTGGTGGTGGTGGTGGTGGTGGTGGTGGTGGTGGTGCAGCTCCGCGGTACACCGCGGCTCTGTTCCGCTCGCCGAGCCGAGCCGAGCCCAGCCGAGCCCAGCCCCGGCCGAGGGTACCCGAGGGTACCGGGCCGGGGTACCAAATGGTAAATGGTGTGCACCAAACCGAGAGGAAAGGGGGGGGGGGGGGAGGCCGCATATCGTTTTTACCATTTCTGATTTTTTTTATTTTGCTGAAAAGCACTACTTTGCTTCAGACCCAGTCAGTGGAATCTTAGACTTTCGAAAATCTCTAGTTAATCTTCTGCTCTTCCAGCGTTTGACTCCTTGCGGTGAAAAGAGACGGACGCACAACGCACTCTCGTTGCTGGAACAGTTCCAAACGCCCACTAGAACACCGCATAGCGCGGCTTCCTGGAACCTCTACCACTACCACTGGGACGCACCCACCGAGGCGCACAACAATCATACTGGAATAACGAAGTGCGGCTTCCTTCCTGGCCGAAGCCCTGCTGCTGGGTGTGTCGCAGTGGTTAGACCTTTATGAAGCGAAGTTCACCGTGGGTGTTGTGGACGTTTGGAGCCCGCCGTTACAGCCGTTGCCTCCCGCTGGAGCGACTGGAGGCGGAGGCGCGGCTCGAGCTGGAGGTCGCAGTGGTGGAGGTGCCACTTTCGGGCACTACAGCGCGGGGCGTTTGGATCGTGGTGGGCCTATGGCCTGGGCGTTGTTGGGCGCTGGTCGTGGCGGGCTTCGATCGGACACGGTACGTTCGTGCCAGAGAGACCGCCTGCCTCGCCCGCTCGCGGGAGAGAGAAAAACTACACTTGCCGTGCACGTAAAAATAGTAATAATTAAAACACCTTTTCCAAAACTGACTTTGAGTTTTGGCCGAAAATGTTCTTTTGTTTGTAGTTAGTGATGCCGCCGTGCGCCGCCGCGGCGCGGCAGGCTTTGCGCTGGGAGTGTGCTTTTGTGTGCTATGAGAACGGCGCTCTTCATCTCTAATTGACATGCGTGGGAGAGAGAGCTTCGGCCCGCGTGGCGCCGCGGAGGCAGCAGGCAGCAGTGCTGGTGTTATTATTTGTTTCTCTTTTGCAACACTCTCGTATTCATGTATTACTTTTTAATTTTCTATTTCGGCCGTACACAGCTCAATCACTTGCTCACGTGGGACGTAGCGAACGCGCTGGGGTTCTGGTTTCGCTCGCGCCTCTCTGGTTCCAGTGCTGCGTCCATATCGTTGGACGACCAAGGAGCCGCTGTGGAGAGGGCGCATTTCTGCTCACGACGCTCGGGCTTTGCCCGGAGCGCGGCGTGGCTCGTGGCTCGCGAGTCGTGGAGTCGTGGCCTGTGGCTCATGGCTCGCTCATGGCTCATGGCGAAGCTATCCCGGATACGGCCGCCGAAATCTCCGCTCCGCACTGCAAATGTTTGCCAGTTATTCGGGCGGCCCGAGCTCTGCCCCAGCAGGCCCCCAGGGGGTCGATTAGGTCGTGTGCTTCGTGCTGTGCGAGAGAGAGAGAGAAAGAAGAGATAGTCATGAGAAGTTACTACGAGACTCGCTCTTTTGCGTGGCCAGCGGGATGACACCCCCGGCTCGTGGAGTTGCTCATGCCAGCGGTGCTGCGGGCTGCCCCCCCCCCC
>NW_026267296.1:237979-249574 GCF_000697945.3 Frankliniella occidentalis | reverse complement strand
GGGGGGAGGCCCCCTGAGCGCGGACGGTTCATCATCTATTTCCGATGAGGCCGATGTGGTGGCCCCACTCACCAAGTCACAACCAATATGTCGTCGTCTGCACGCCGCGCGCGTTCGGAGGGTTCGGAGGGTCGACGACGTTATGGGGAAGAACGTTGGAAGGACGACGTCATCATCTTGCTCGGGGGAAGTGCGTGCAAGCAAGGCACCTCGTTCGAACGGGGAATTCCGATCCAATCCAAATTTCGAATCGTTCGAAAGCGGGGCGGGCGAGGGCGACGTAGGCGTCGTCTTGAAGACGGCTGGGGGGTAGCAGGAGCAGGATCGGGAGCAGGAGCACAAGGAGCAGGAGCTGGCACAGGAGGAGCAGCACGCTCTGACACCCGAGCAGCGAGTGAGTGCTTGAGAGGGTTTTCCGGAGCGTGTGTGAGTGAGCCCCGATCACACGCTGGCCGTGAAGCGTGGCGTGTCGAGACGTCGTCGTGGGGTGGCGGCGTGGCGTGGGAAGAGCAAGGGATGCCAGCCGGCAAGGCAGGGGAGGGGAGGGGACGGGATGCGCGCGGGGGAGGAGGGAATATGCGTTTCGTAATTCTGTTACAGTCCCGACAGTGATATTGCAGTCGAAATGGAAGGAGGGGGAGGGGCGGGCAATGCCTGACTCTTATTGGCGATGACAGCAGTCGCGAGTCCAGTCCGCTTTCCCAAGAGTGGTCCTCGAGTCACTGGCCCGCTTTCGGAAAGCAGGGCGGGACAGCGTGGCGCGGTGGCGCGCCCGCCCCCCGGCTCTCCCGCTCAACCTTGTCCGGACGTGGTCCCCGGCATTCCCTGCGCCGCAGCCGGCTGGTCCTGCTTCGGCTGTCCGGCTGCAGGAGGCGTTATGCAGAAACCATAGCAAGCTACGGGATGAGGTGCCCTCACCGCAAATTCGTACGGAATCCACCGCCAATCGGATTTACCGGGAAGCTGCAAACCTACGGATGCCCCCCCAGAAAAAAACCGCGTAAGAAACCCCTGTGAATAAAGGACAGATTGCGATGTGAAAAAGATGCAGGATGCAGGAGGGCAACAGCCGCTGCCGGAGCTAGAGAGCATAGAGTATGCCTAGGCTAGGGTCTTCTTCAGCTAGCAGTCGGGGATGGTGATGGTGGGGTCGGGGATACCCCTCGCTCTGCGAGCAGAGGGAGTAGCGCCGCTCTGACGCGGGGTATACTCCCCTTGTGACTCATGTTTACACGACACGCGCGGTCAGGTTATCAGCTGTATATGAATACGCAACCGCGGAGAGGGGGTGTTGGCTCAGGGAAGGCAGATGGGGCGACAAGGACAAGCCGCTGCCCAGGCCCAAATTCTTTCAATTGGTCCCGAGTCTTCAGTCTGTTGACAACATGGCATCTCCTGCTGCTGTGTTCAATGCTTCCGTCTTTCGGAAAGCAAATGTGTGCATCGGGTTGAACACCGTTTTCAGAGGTGCTTCGAGATGTATCCTTTACGTCACAGTGTTATTGATTTTGAAGGCTTGTCGGCAAAACATACTTAGTTTTATTTACTTGAATGGTGTTGCACAATTCTCTATGGTACGGTTCACTGTTCTGAGTGGTACAATTGATTTTTTGAGGGGTCGTACTGCGGCTATAGTAAGGTGTCATTTTGGTCGTAAAGCAAACCAAAACTTTTTTGAAATAAATGTCTTGTTATTTTTAATCTTAACTCTATTATAAGGTTTTGCATCAGCTACAAAGTCAAAGGGTGAGTAAGGTAAATGTTATTCTTACAAGGGTTGTAAATCTACAGTGTCTAATTAGTTAATTATTCCCTCTATATTCAGGTCCCAAATTTGATTGGGAGGATCCAGTGAATTTGGAGTCACAATTTACTGAAGAAGAAATACTTGTGAGGGACCAATGCCGTGCTTATTGCCAGGAAAAGCTAATGCCCCGCATAACCATGGCTAATCGCAATGAGAGTAAGAATCTTTTATCGCGCATGATGCCACTACAATATAAACATGTTTTCTTAATGATTCCTTTTTGTTTTCTTTTGCATTACAGGCTATGACAAGGAAATTATGAGGGAGATGGGTTCAATAGGTTTGCTAGGGTCAACACTGCAAGGCTATGGATGTGCTGGTGTTTCTTCAGTGGCTTACGGCATTGCTGCAAGAGAGGTGGAAAGAGTAGACAGTGCTTACCGTTCTACAATGAGTGTACAGTCATCTCTCGTAATGGGCCCAATTTATCATTATGGTTCTGAAGAACAGAAAGAGAAATACCTTCCTAGGCTCGGTTAGACCTGCTTTTCTAGTGCTTGGTAATATTAGGTACTGTGCATTTTACTAATATTTTCTTTCTCTTTGTTGGTTTTTGTTTCTGTAGCGAAAGGCGAATTAATAGGTTGTTTTGGCCTAACTGAGCCTGATCATGGGAGTGATATTGGTACAATGGCATCTAAAGCTGTATATAACAAAGAAAGGAAATCCTACACTCTTAATGGCAGCAAAACTTGGATCACCAACTCCCCCATAGCAGACATTATTGTTGTGTGGGCGCGTACAGAGGATGGGAAAGTTCGGGGTTTCATAATTGAACGAGAAAATGCCAAAGGCTTGAGCACTCCTCGTATAGAAGGAAAATTTTCTTTGCGTGCATCTCCTACAGGCATGATTCTTATGGATAATGTGGAAATTCCTGAAGGAAATATGCTTCCAGGAGCTGAGGGCATGAGAGTTAGTACTACCTTTGCTCATGTCATATTAATCAATTAAAATTCCACACCTTTACCTGTCTATGTACTTAACTAAATATCAATTTCAGGGCCCCTTCTCTTGTTTGAACAATGCTAGATATGGAATAAGCTGGGGAGCATTGGGAGCAGCAGAATTTTGCTTTGCTGCAGCTCGTCAGTATACACTTGATCGAGTACAATTTGGTAAACCCCTGGCTGGAACTCAACTGATGCAGAAGAAGATGGCTGATATGCTTACTGAAATATCAATTGGCCTTACCACTTGTTTACATCTTGGTCGTCTGAAAGATAAAGGAATGTATGTAGTAAAGTAAATGGTGGTAAAGCGAATCTGCACTTTCCCAGACAAGTAGATTGCAAACTATTGTGTTACAGGTTGTGTCCTGAAATGGTTTCAATCGTGAAGCGTAATTCTTGTGGAAAAGCTTTAGACATAGCTCGCACAGCTCGTGACATGCTTGGAGGAAATGGTATTTCCGATGAATATCACATCATTCGTCATTGCATGAACTTGGAGGCAGTCAACACTTATGAAGGTAAATATTGTCAGTATTATTTGCCGAGTTGGTTGGTAAGAAAGGTGAACTGATGGTATTTGTTTTTTATCTGTCTGTTCAGGAACTCATGATGTTCATGCTCTTGTGTTGGGCCGTGCTATAACAGGACTTCAAGCTTTTTGATTGTGGTTATATTTTATGCAATAGATAATATAATAAATCATTCCTTCATGTACTCTGAAATGTGATATTTATGTTATCAGTGTAATTGTTTTACCAAAGGAGTATTTTAATTACTGTGCATTAAATTTTAATTTCATTTTTTAAAACAGAAATACATCTGATTAGATAAAATGTAAGAAAGTTGCTTCTCCATTTTTTAAACGGACCCGTTTCTGCCAGACAGTTGGGGCGCGCGGGGGGGAGGGCGTCATGGTTCAACACCACCTGTTGAGCAGCTCCACACCCACGCCCGGGTACCAGAGCAACAATGGACACCTTGCTCTCTGAGTAGTCAGCCCCCCGCGCGCGCTGCCCAGCGCTCATGCCAAAAATTGTGTTCAATTATAAAAGTAATGATTAATATGCTAATTCAAAAAAAATATCACGCAAAAAGACACATCAAGAACAATAACAATGCAGCGAGCAGGCATGAAATGCCTACATGGCGTCCAAAAGCAGATTGTACAAGTGAGAGGGCGCTATGACGCGGCGCAAACTTCTGTATTCAAAAAATATTGCTCGAAACTATAAAATAGAAAAAATTCTTAACTAAGGGTCCGTTTATGGTTAACAAGAATTGTTAACGTTTTTTTCTCCTCATTAAAAATTTAATCTAACTTCAATCCTTGCTTTTCTTTTGCCTAAATGAGATCTCATGTACCAATCTTCTAAAAATTTCCCCATCCTTCAAAAAGCAAAACAAAAAACATGTCTTCCTTTTTTATTGGAGGGAAGATTTAAGTGTTTCAGAATCTACTTTCTAGGTGTTCATAAATGAAAGCGTTATCAACGTAGGACATCAGGTAAGCGAAAAAAATTGCTCTGTTAATTAACGGAGATGCTTTTATGAAGCATGAGATTCTGTTAAGATCTTGGAGGTTACATAAAATTTTAAGTTGAAATAGTCACATTTATGTAATGAAAACACTGCATGCACTAATCTCAACAAAAAATTATGTTCAAGGAACGTTTCTACACACTCAAACACAAATCACTATATAGCATACCTGAATGCAAGAACCACGTAACAATTAACTTCATACAGACAACAAACAAAATTCACAAACACAAAGACAGTGATTACTGTATGTTCTTTTTCCAATCAAAACCTAGAGCCAAAATAGTCAGAATTGAAACAAAGCAATATGAGTATAGCCTATGTCCATCATAAAAGGTGCCACATTTGTGGAAAATCAGATGGTTTCTAACAGAATTTTGAGATGGACCTTACTTTTAAGAAAACTACAGCCTAAATCATTGGTAGAACATCACATGTTTTTTCTACAGTTAGTTAAAGCTCAACCCATAACAAATTTTACAACAGGAACATCACAATGATCTCTTGTCTTGAAATCTTTTCACTTACAAACAAAAATATAGCTACCAGTCAAAACTTTGACTATCTGAATAAAACTCTTTTTACAGAAATAATACAAGTAAGAATGTATGTACACAAAATCAGACTACAAATAAAGTATTTATACAAACTTCACACATCAAAATCACAGAAGCTATTTTTTAAATAACAGACTTTTTACACTATCACATGCAAAAAGATAATGATTTTTGTTTCTGTATGTTAAGTTGGGTGAAAGAACTACACGGGAGGGGAGAGGAAGGCGTCTACAACAGCTATGGAAAATATTTACATTAACAAAGGTAGGTAAGTCTACCTTCAATGAACTAAGTCCTGTACACCTATAACAAGCACACACATTAACAAAATAAAATTTCCACTTTTAGGGGAGAATTTTTATAATTTCTGAATTTTTGCGTCAGTTCAACACAAGCAAGTACCATACATTGTACAGTAACATAGGCCAAAGCCTTAAAGTCAGGCTTACCTTTCTTTTTCTTCTCATGTTGTTACCTTAATATAAGGATGATATAGGATGGATGGCATGACTGTACCAGTAGATGTACCGACATGTTAATATCGTTGTTTTCATGGAGCATTTGAGAGCATATGGCTTTGAGAGCACACTTTTAAGAGAAATCTTAGATAAAGGAACTTCATTAACATAAACATTAACAGTTTAGGAAATGTATGTGCATGATAAAAATATTAAGAAATATTGCACAACCACAAATAAGTTAGGATACACCAAAAAGTACTATGTAGTTTTTAAAATTACAAGGTTACAGTGTCCTCAAATTAGTACGTTTCTAAAATCTCAAGGCACATCTTCCAATTCCTTAAAGATAAATATACACAATTGGTGAAACATCATACAGTAATTTAAGTGATTAGTACTTAGCTATAAAACCCTGGTATTTCCTCAACTGATGAACAAGGGAAACATATCTGAGATCAATTAGGTAAGGTATTTGTACCTTTTAAATAAGAAAGCAAAATCTGCTGACAGCAGACTGCATTATTTGGGCTGCAAGCTAGAACTGAACACAGCATGAAGTGTGCAAAATTTTTAATTTCTTTGATTGAAACATATGCAATGAAAAATAAAATCTAACCATAAGTTGTTTTACTGATCCCACCATCAACAAAAACTTATGTGGGTATTCATTCCTGAACATTTTCTGTTCAGGGAATTATCACTTAAACCCTGAAAATAGAGATGAATTCAAACACTTAACTTGCTTTAACAGTCTTAGAATTCCTCAGCTGAGGATTTATTTAATTTCAAAATAAATTTCTAGGTAAGTTTTTTTTAAGATAAAAATACAGAACCTGTGTTATTCTTTCTCAAAATTTCTAATTTTGCAAAAGGGAACTGGTCTTACATCCTGCTACTTACAACTCTGAAATAATGTGGGACTTGGGTATTTAGTCTTAGTTCCCTTACTCTGGACAAAAGGACTGTCAAGAACTATTTGATATAAAAATGCTTCCTAATACACTTCTTTGCCCACACCAAGAAAAAGTATTAAAGGGGTTATGGTTGTACTGTATAGCCATCATAAGATTTCAAACTCTTCACACTCCATATAATTATCACTGTCAAACCCAATAGCATTGTCATCCTCAGGGATGCTTAATCGAGGTAGGCTTACTGCATCTCGGCTGCGACCATCACAAAACACAAACATTGGGTACTCTGACTTCTGATTTGGCGGTACAAGACACTGTATGAAAAAACAATTTGAGTGAGAGCAAATAAAAAAACTGCAGAAACAAAGAGTAAACTTAGGAAAACAAAACTTCACAAACCTTTTTTACATCTTGAACAAAGGCATCTAAATCATCTCTTGTTTTGCAGTAGAAGCCAATAGAACAAGAGGGATCCATCTTAGACAAATGCATTTTTCTCGGTGATCGGCAATGGAAAGAAGATAGAGGAAAGTTTGGTTGCCACACATCCACACGCTCTTGACAGTAATGTGGATCTAAATGTATAAGTTTATCATCTGCAAAATTCAAAATCAAATATATTTGTTTATGACTTGAAATACACACCACAGCCAGAAAAACAAGAACTTTCTATGGAATATTTGTCAATTTCATTCACCTTGGTAGCCAACAAAATAAAGTGAATGTCTTGGTCTTCCACCAATTATGCCAATGCAATGTTTCAGGGTCAACAATGAAGTAAGACAAGGAGCATATATGGAGTTCATTTTTTCTCCTCCCAATCTCACAGGGACCAAAATTATAACAGATTTCCAATACTTCCTGCTCCCTCCATTTTCATGTTTTTCACATAAATCAATTATATCCTGCACATATACTGCAAAAATAATTAACATGTAAGTAATATCCAACAAGCGCTAACATATCTGTTTCCTGACTAGAATGAAAAGAACTGACCTGCACAATCTTGAGCAACGTATACACACAATTTTTCAAATTCATCATATTCCTCTGCTGCTGCTTTAACTGCCATCCTAATTTTTAATTGAAGGTAAGCAAATTTTTTATATTTAGTACACATATTTTTTTATATTTAAATTTGTTGTTTGATTTGTGAAACACACTTAAAGATCAACAAAATGTACCTTAGTAAATGAGCCACAGACCCAGGTCCATACCAGTCTCCAGCTTTCTTGCCAGACTCTTCTCCAAGACGAACAAGAGTATGAATGGAAAATGGACTAACTGGTGAAGGAATGTCAGCAAACCATTTGATAATGGCACGATGCATTTTGTCATTGCGATTCATGAGCCCAGTTGTTAAGGGTTCTTCTGGCCGCCATCTCCAGTCTAGAAAAAACATATTCCAAAAGAAATTTATTAAATCTTGAAAACAAAAACTTAACTATTTCCATATAAAATTATTGTATCAATGAAAATCATACCTCTATTAATAAAGTGACAGACTAGTGCCTGTGCCAGAAGCATTTGTCCACTACGAAGCATACATCCCCATCCACAGTCAGTTGTAAAATTTGAACCATTCAATATGGGAAATTCGCGGCGATAAGTAAGCCATAGTCGGCTTTGAAAGTCACTGCGGAAAGCTTCTATGCCTTCCTCCTCCACAAACACCCCTAACATATCTTCACTGCAGGCAATAGCTTGTGTGTCATCCAAGGGATGATGATCCACAGGATGATAACAACGACCCAATAACCAAACTGGGGAATCTTTCGAAAAGTTAGTTTTCACTTTAACTGTCCACCCTAAAGCACAGAAAAAAACAAAATCATGTATTTGTTTGTTGTTGGCGGAAGTTTGAAATTGCTCCATTAAAGGCAAGAATTAGGACTTACCATACTTCATGTTATTCCACATTGACATAAGTTTGGTTTTAACTTTCCCATCGGTCTCAGGCTCCTCAGCACTTGATGTAGGACTACGACCATTCTGGTGATGAGGCTGACTTTGGCTTTGACCAAGGTTGTTTGCTAATTTTCTTACGCCAGAGAGGAGCCCTGGTTTAAAACTTGCAATAGCTTCAGCGTTCATTCTCTTTCAATGTGAGACAGCAATAGATACATCCTCAGTAGGGGGACTGCAAGACACTGACTCATACAGGAAACCTTCCTTTTATTTCTGCCAGTGCCTCAGATGAAAAGGCCTAGACCTAGTTTCATTGCAGATCTAATATCAAGTCACAGTATTAAAAGGTGGTGACAAATATTAGCAATGGCAATCATAGAACATGTTGCAAAGTCTAATTGATCTGCTTACTGAAACCCTAGTGATTCTTGTCCAAGTTCTTTAAGGGGAAACGCTGCTAAAATTAAAACATTCCAATGTTTGTGGTTAGCTATGTTGACATCAACTGAACATCATATCACAGCTGTTTTCTTCCTTCTTCCTCCTTTTTTTTCTTGTTGTGGCGTCTGCGGCAAACGTCAAGTGGGTCAGTTTCGCTCTCAATGACCTTTCGACGACATTTCCAAGGCCACAATTGATGCGCTACAGACAGCCTGTTTATTGAGCTTTCTTGCAGATTACGTTTTGACAAAGTCACAGATTACTATGAACTTTAAAAATCATTCAAGTTTTCCGATGAGATGAATGGAAAGAAAACACAAGGAAGTCAAGTCATTAGGAGCTGAGTGCCGGGTCTGTTCTTCGTTGTAGCAGGCTGTGGAGCAAAGTGACTAGACAGTCAGTGAGCGTTGTCGTTTCGCCTGGAGTTGTCAGGAAAATATTAGTGAAGAGTGATATTGTAACTGACAGTATAGCCTAGTTTTTAAAAGAAGTCGTTCTACTGCATCGAAAATGCCTTTGGAAAATTTGGAAGAGCAGGGGCTCGAAAAGAACCCCAACCTGGAACTTGCCCAGTGGAAGTTTCTGCTTAGCCTCAGCGAACACAAAGATGACAAAACTTTGCAAACCCGCTTAATGGATGCCATCAAGCAGGATAGTAAGTTGTTTCTTTTTCTATTGTTCGCCAAGTTTTACTCATTTTATCTTTACGATTTGATCTTTTTCATAGTCAAATATGTCTTTGTTGACGTCTCCTCTGGGCTTAGCAGCGGGTCCCATATCTTGTCAATACCGGTCTTAAATCTTGCCTTAGTTCTCACATCGCCGTTTTTCTTCTTTTAAACCATAGTTAATTGATGGATCTTTAATTTTTCAAATGTTATTGTTTCTCATGTCACTTTTCACATGTAAAAATATCCATTGTCATCCGTATCCCATAACCTAACTTTTTGACACAGTCTTTTGAAACATTTTGTTTCTTTCTCAGATATGGCACCATTTTATGAAGAAGTTTGCCGGGACTTAAATTGGCCTGTAGATCAGAAACTTCTCACCGACATGAAGGCTGCAAACGAAGAAAAGTTGAAGCTCCTGGAGGAAACCATTGAAGATGCAGAGAAAAATCTTGGAGAAATGGAAGTACGGGAAGCGAATCTAAAGAAGTCTGAATATCTCTGTAGGATCGGTGAAAAGGTTTGTAAATATTTTTGATGTATATGTAAAATTTAAAAGCCATTGTGATAATTTATCCTTATTCTGTGTTTAAGGAAGGAGCTATCTCAGCATTCAGAAAAACCTATGAAAAGACTGTATCTCTTGGTCATCGACTTGACATTGTTTTCCACAATCTGCGCATTGGTCTGTTCTATCTGGATCATGACTTAATCACTAGGAACATTGAGAAAGCTAAGAGGTATATTTTGTAATTCTCTTTACTTCATTCAAAGTTTTGACACTGGGTAATTTTTTAATTTTATTTTTTAGCTTAATTGAAGAGGGTGGTGACTGGGATCGTCGCAACAGATTGAAAGTGTATCAGGGGCTTTACTGTGTGTCCATTCGTGACTTCAAAGGAGCTGCCAATTTCTTCTTGGATACCGTGTCAACTTTTACCTCTTATGAGCTTATGGATTACAACACATTTGTTCGTTATACCGTGTATGTCAGCATGATAGCTCTACCACGGAATGAACTAAGAGACAAGGTAGTTAGTTGTACCGTATAATAATAATTCTATTTCTTTTTGAATAGTGGTACTATATTGTTTCCATATTCCCGTAGATCATCAAAGGGTCTGAAATTTTGGAAGTTCTTCATACCAATGCTGATCTTAAAAACTACTTATTCTCCTTATATGATTGCCATTACAGTGATTTCTTCAAAAATCTTGGTAAGAGATTGGTGCAAATTTCTTGTTGTATATTTTGAACTCTGGAAATAAGTTATGTTTGCTTATTGTGTCCTCTCTTTTGTTTCCAGCTGTGGTTGAGGGCTTGTTACGAAGAGACTATTTAGTAGCCCCTCACTTCAGGTATTATGTGCGAGAAATGAGAATTTTGGCCTACACACAGCTGTTGGAATCATACCGCAGTCTTACTCTGCAGTATATGGCTGAGGCTTTTGGTGTTACTGTTGACTTTATTGACCAGTAAGTTATTGTAGTCATCAGAGTAGTTCATGTATTTAAATGCCCTAATTATCTTATGCACATTTATGTTTCTTTATTTTTGTAGGGAATTGTCAAGATTTATTGCAGCCGGCCGCCTTCACTGCAAAGTGGATAAGGTTGGTGGTATTGTTGAAACAAATCGGTCCAGAAGAACAGACTCCAAGCATTGGCAGTATCAAGCCACAGTAAAGCAAGGAGATTTGCTTATCAATAGGGTGCAAAAACTTTCAAGAGTCATCAATATTTAATTAAATTTCTATATAAGAGCAACCATTTTCCCTACAGCATTGCAGCCTGTATTTATATACTAACAGATAATCATTTTTGAATAAAAACATCAAACATGGAAGACTGATAGCAACTTTTTTAATCCTAATTCTTGAGAATGTTGTATTGTTCTCAATCTCAACAGCACTTGTCAACCCTATGTGCCATTTTTAATTTCTCCTGAAACAATCTCGAAAGAAACAGTACAAGCAACAATTAAGATGTTGGCCTTCATACTAAAACTTCTTTAACATTAGGTGCCGACAAGCACAGTGCGCTTCAACCTGTGGCCCCAGAGGCCCTATGCTGGTGCTGGTTGGTGAGCATGATGAATAATCCATGCATCTAAGCTGGTTTGACCACACAACCGTAAATGTAGCTGCAGACACGTGAATTCAGACTGGGCCAGCTCAAAATCCAGGCTCAAAAGTTACGTTTATAAGTTAGTAGCCCGAACTATGGTGGCCATTAACTTAACTTAGTAACATAGGCTCCGTCCGAATTCTCATCCAGTCCGTTCCATTCAATTTCCTTTCGTGTCTTTTCTGGATGAGGGCAGGAGACATAGGGGCCCAGGGGGG
>NW_026267296.1:236284-237929 GCF_000697945.3 Frankliniella occidentalis | reverse complement strand
GGGGGGGGGGAGTTAGGACGGAGGCTTAGTCGGCGACTGTTTCTAGTTGTTACTCCTGGACAGTCCTGAAATTCAGGCATGAAATCCCTTTAGGAAGCAAGGATTGTAGGGCTTGCAGTAGCCAGAGTGGGAGCGTTAAAGGTCCAGAAGAGCCGGTATAGCCCCCCCCCCCCTCTCTGGAGACGATGCTTCACAGCCCAGTCCTTCGAGCCCGGTGCACCGGTGCGGGCGCGGGCCCTCTACTCTACTGGGCAGCTGCCATACGTACTGCGTTTTGTACTGTTTTGGTAAAGTCCGAGCCGCCGAAGTGCATGTTGGTCGCGCCGCGTTCGTTTAGCCGACATTCGACCGCCGCACGCCCCTGCGACTCACTCGCTCTCGGTTTGCTTTGACTTTCGAATAAGCGTGTGCGCTCTTTGCTCACTTCTTCACCTCAGATTTGCTGGCTTATCTCTGGCTCTGGGATGAACGAGTGAGTTGCATCGGGCGTTATAAACTCGTTGAACGGAAGAACTGGAGGCGATCGCTTCTGCGACACCGCTTGCCTGGAACATGTCGCTCCTCCAGCTCCAGCCGCGTCTCTCCGTACCCTTATGGCTGTTTTGACTGTTCAGAAGTAAAGCCGTTCGATGCATGCCTGACGCCGCCCGGCTCGCCCGGCGCGCGCTATGGGGCTGCCAAAATAAGATACGGTTTGTCCGACCGACCGACCGTCAACCTCGGAACGACCAGCTGAAAGGAGCGCCGCCGCTCAGTTCTAGCTCTCCAGGTCCCCCCAGAGCGCCTGCAACGCGCAGGGTAGGCAAACCCGCCAAGCAGCTGAGTGAAGCCGGCGGCCCGCTCGCTGTACAGCAGGCTGATACACTACACTCTCGAGCTATCCGCCCAGCCGCGCCTTCTTAGGCCACACGCATTGCGAGCTGTTCGGCAAAAAAAGTAAGCTGTGAAGCAGAGCTCTGCAAAACGGCCTACTTCGACCGTCTAATACCCGCCACCCAGTCTGGAGCTGGCTGGGCGCGGCCGTGCAGGCCGGTCTGCGAGGCGATCTTGCCAGAGCTCTACTGGCGAACGACGACGACGACGACGACGACTACTCACCATCTGCAGCGGCATGAGATGCGACCATGCCACCGCAGCGCAGGGCCAACAGGCTCAGCGCTCGCCCATGTTGTGGAGTGGAGTCGACCTGGACGGGGCCGCGTCGACGGCCGGAGGACACTTTCGAACACTTTCTGGCTGGGGGGGAGGGGAACCGTAGGGGCCGATCCATGGTCCGTCTAGCGAAAGAATGCATGGGACGACAAGGCCTCAGAGGGGCACAACCTGCGCGAGACACCGAATAAAGATCTCCGTCGGCTAAATATCAGCTTGAATGAGAGGATGTCAGGATGCCGAGCGAAGGCCGTGGTTTGGCGAGGACAGCGGAACGGCAGCACAGTTTCGCTCACCAAGTGCGCATAGGGGCTGTCAAAATAAGATACGGTTTGGCCGACCGACCGACCGTCAACATCGGAACGACCAGGACGACTAATAAATACCCTGTTCTGTTCGGGGGTTTTCTCGCACGCTGAGTCCAAATCTGGTAGTGCCGATGTCGTCCGGGCCCCCGGGGACGTCATTGGGGACCTCCCGAGCACGCCGATGA
>NW_026267296.1:230116-231799 GCF_000697945.3 Frankliniella occidentalis | reverse complement strand
AACTTGCCATGCTTCAAAAGCATTGCCTAGGACAAACAATGTCAACTCCACGTCAAACGTTCACAGGTGGAATATATAAATATTCATGCACTTTTCACTCTGTTTCCATATTAATTACTTTACATTTTTATCAATTATCAATTATTCAAGGACTAAAAGAGAAAAAGAGCATTCAGTTGGCATGAACTACAATATTTCTGCCTGTCTTTGAGCAGGAAAAAGTGCAAAATCAATGAGGAGATATGAACCTAAATGCATCATAAGTAATGTTTGTAAGATTTCATGAAAATAAATAAAGTAAAACTTTTGAGTAAGCCCTCGTTTATTCCAGTCCTGCTTCATGGTGTCCTCCATTCTCTTTTGCAATCCTTGGTGCAGCAGAAAGGTTAAAGACATGAGGGATCTCAGGCTTCAAAATTTATTCTGAATGTAAACAAAAAATTGGAATCCCACTTGAAAAGCTCAAAAATTTTGGGGACTATATCTGAGATTAATAGCAGTTATTCCATAAGGACAGAAAATGAGCAAACTAGCACTCCTTTCTATTTTGAAAACATCCTCACATTACTACTCCCTCCGTGCCCACATGAGGAGAGTCATGAGCTAGAGCTGTGAGGGTGACGGAATGAGGAGGAGGGCTACAATTACTATCAAATGGCCTTAGTTACATTCATCACTGCACCAACTTACGAAAAATATCAATCAGTTTTTCATTTGAGGCCATTTGAGGCTTTCATAACTCGTTCTTAATTACCAGCCCACTTCACCTTCTTGGTGGTAGGAAGAACAAGTATTGATCTCAGTGCGGTGTCACCCTTTATGAACTGTTTGTGCTTTCATCTAGGAACACATAGCACCTACAGACATGATAGTAGAACGATTGTAGAGCGAAGACGCTGGTCTTAAATAAAGCAATGAACTTTTATTCAGGTTATTTAATGGTATAATTTTGAGCACTCGTATATTGCGGGTTTTCATTCTCTCTAGATTCAACATCTTTGGCTAGACACCAAATACCAACAGCCCGATAAAAGTAATCAGAAGAAATTTTAGACATTCATTTAAATATATGCCTTAGAGAAATGTCAAAAAAGTTTGGCACAAGGTAGTAAATTCAAAATGAGGTTATGTAGATAAGTTTGTGAATGAGACTTATCACGTTTGCGTTCTTACGCGTTTACGCATAGATAGAGGCTCTATGGCACTATATTGACAAATCTATAATTTGCAAAGACGAACTCGAACAAAAATAAAATAACAACAGCACTGTCTTACCTCCGCGAAGTCGAAACAACCACAAGCGACACGAACTCTTTACGCAGCAAACAACACTGTTGCCCGTAGTAGAGTAGTCTCGTGGCAGGGTATGGTATATGCCACTTACGCTGGCGAGAGCAGGGCTAGCAGCAGGGGGTATCGCCGCTCAAGGCTCAGGCGCTGAGGGTAGGCCACCATCTCCACACAGACATTTGGCGGGAAGGCCTATCCGACGCGCCGCAGGCGTTGTCACTCAGAATCGAAAAAAGTTAAAGAGATTAATCTGGCTGAGTTATTTTTATTGCCAAATTTGAGCATATGGCAGACAAAAGATAGTTCCCGCAGTGCGCGTTTCGAGTTAAGTTCACTGATTTTGAGCGATTCGACGTTAATGACCTAGAGTAACACCCTTTTTTAATTTTTTTT
>NW_026267296.1:227917-229746 GCF_000697945.3 Frankliniella occidentalis | reverse complement strand
TGAAAATCGGTGTGGATCGGCGTTTCTGCCAAATACCGATAATACCTACTCATATAATTGATGATCATAGGATTTTAACCAGAATTTTAGAGTGGACATCGCTGCTGCTCGATATTAATCGTAAGGTATAGTGCTTTGATTGTTTCCGGTCCGGAATATTGAATATTGTTGTTATTGTTGTAGGAGGTTAGTGTTCTCCTGTGTCTCAATGTTTACACGCACAATTAAGTTGTAAGTTATTTTTTGAGGCCGAGTAAATGATGCCCCGTGATTTAAATAACGTGGCTCACTGTCAGCTTTGTTGAAAAGGTGTTAAATGGGTAGACTCCTCCAATCCATGCAGTATAATACTGTTGTAGGTAGGTCACTTATGCAAAGGGGTGAACTGCCAGTGTTTTATCACATATCATATATTTTACTCTATATTATTCTCGTGGAACAGAAAACTTTATTACTTTCTGGTTGGGGTGCAAACCGAGTAGTACTATTTGCGTAATCCCGCAAACAATCAATCAATGTGCGTTGCAGATAATTTGCAGCTGCCCCTTCGTACTTAATGCTTCTAGTCCAGTGCCAAAATTAGTTATTTGAAAGACCATGGTCATTTAGATATGCATGGGGGGAGAGGCCTTTAAAAGTGTACTGTATGAGTAAATTATATGTAACGCGCTAAAAGTACCGTTTAATATGATTGCAGGAATTCGGCCCAGAAATGTTCTTGACACGAGCAAGAGAAGTCTATGGAGTCATTTTACCCAAAAGAATAGGTGAGTTGACATGACAGTAATCACCAACGCTGGTCTAATTTGTCTCTGTACAGACACCATAAGGAGCTTCCTTTCATGTGCAGCAAAGGGTAGTTTTTGATGTTTTTTGTGGTGCCTTGGTTCTTTGTTGTCTATTTCAATTCTCCTCCATCAAAATCCTGGCTGATGTGTTATCATTGAAAATGTCTTTTAAATGTCTTGACAATTTGGAAAATTGCTGGAATTGGTTTGAATTGGTCGGGCAAACTCCCTTTTCAGTTGCTCTGTCTAAATATCATGGTGCTGACCCACTACAGCAGAGTTCTTAGCCAGTGCGCCTTAGGTAGCCTACCCGCTCATACTTAGAGAGACCAGCTCTTAAAACTCAAGTTTCTGTGAACAGGAGTGGTTTCTGACAGAAGCAAAGGTAGTTTTGTGGTCCCTATGGTATCTATTCAAGTACTCCTCTGTCAAAAACCGGACCCATGCCTTTGTAAATTTTGCCAAAAATGAAAAATTTGAAAATCGCTGGGAATGGTTGGAATTGGTCCTTTCAATCTCTGCGTCGAAGTTTCACCCCGCCGGTCCATTTCAAGTGAGTTACACCTGTTTTTCTTGGACCGGTTCGCCTGCGAGGTAGGCAGCCCATCTTACGCTGCCCGCCAGATTAGACCACCCTTAAAACGCAAGGTTCTGTGGACAGGGGTGGTTTCTGACGGAACCAAATGTAGTTTTGTGGTCCCCTGGGTCATCTCTGCCGTTTCGACTACTTTTCCGTCAAAATCCGGACCCATCAATTTTCGATAAAAACACAAAGGCCTTTTTAAATTTGGCCAAAAATTAAAATCGCCGGAAATAGTTGGGATTGGTCAGACTGAATCCCCTTACAATCTCTGTGGTGAAGTTTTACGGCGCCGGGCCATTTTAAGTGAGATACGCCTGTTTTTTTGGACCGGTTCGCCTGCGAGGTAGGCAGCCCATCGTACGCTGACCGCCAGATTCAAAAGACCACCCTTAAAACGCAAGTTTCTCTGGACAGGGGTGGGTTCTGACAGAACCAAAGGTAGTTTTGTGGTCACCTGG